>NC_086447.1:641890402-642190402 GCF_028390025.1 Pseudophryne corroboree | reverse complement strand
AGAAGTGTGTGAACAAGACAGCCAAAATCATGCTTGATTACTTTCTGCAGTATCTGGGAGGCTGCTGAATTTTGGACTCCACCCACTTCCCTAATTGACGCGATTAGGTGCACTGCGGTGTGAGGACAGAGTCATGAGGATCACACCTGAAGATCTTGAAAAAGTAGGCTATTATGCTAATGGAAAGACAGTCTCTGTGATAGAGTTAAGCTTCTGCTTAGTTCTCCTGTTTGCATTCTCTACACCATCCTTTATGCAGCTATTTAAAACCAGTGAACAAAAATAACTCCCATGGCTATATGGCAGTGCAGCTTTAATGTATATAAAATATAGTAAAATACTGTATGTATGCAACATTTATTGTGGTCAATTCAATTAGAGGTGATACCTGCTATGTGCTGTGATGTGCTGCTATAACAGCATTGGAATGTTTGCACTCTTAGTCACAAAGCTTTTGTCCCCAATTAGCAAAATTTTTGTAGTTTGTTTTCATATAATTAGTGCATTATAATTAATTCTAATACAAGCCTCTGCATTAAACAATTGTTAGAATGTTGGTTCTTTTCTTATACTGTACATACAGTATTATAGTTATTATTTTCATGATACACTACTATAACTACAGCATACCTCCCAACTTTCTATTTTCGGGGTCAGGATGCCGACAAAGGGATGTGGCCTCGAGTGGAGAGGGTGTGGCCTCATCTGAGTGGGTGTGACCTTATGACACTGACCCGTGGTGCAGCATTTTGGGGGGGTGTCCAGCGCTCCAGGAGCAGCTGGGCAGCCCCCCGCTCACCTCCCAGCAGTGAATACATGCTGTGTGCATTGTGATCAAAGTCTCCCCAGCTGCCCCCCCCTGCCCGCAGGACACTGCTGCCCATGGGAGGGACAGCAGGACAGTGTCCGAATAGCGGGACTGTCCTGCTGGATTTGGGAGAGTTGGGAGGTATGCTACAGTACTACAGCTACCACCACAGTAACTACTGCTACTGCTACTATAACTACTACTACAACTACTACAATAACTACCACTGCTACTAAAATGGCTACTACTTTAACTACTATTCTACTACTACTACTACTACTACTATAACTAATAATACCCGTAAAACCAGTGGCGTGCGGTGAGGTCAGTGGCTGGTGAGGCATGCCCGCTACCAGCACTATAGCTGGCGCCAGAACCCGCTACTGTACTGCCACCCACGCCAGCTGCCAATGCCTGCTAAAGTCACCACCAGCTACAGCCCCCACCGCTAATTCCCAATCCGATGCTGCCGCCAATGCCCGTTAAGTCTGGGCAGCAGAGATGCCCGGGGTTAAGGACAGCAGCGGAGAGACTGCCTGGAAGCGGGATTACAGCTGCAGGCCCCTTATACACCGGCACAGATACAGTAATCACCCCCCTCCCCTTACACCCCGGCACAGAGGCAGTAATCACTCGTCCCTCCCCCTACACCCGGCACAGATGCAGTAATCAATCACCCCCATCTCCCCTCCCCTTACTCCCCGGCACAGATGCAGTAATCACCCTCCCCTTACTCCCCGGTACACACGCAGTAATTCCCCCCCCCCGCCGCTTATACCCTGGCACACACACAATATACACCCCCCCCTCTTTATACCCTGGCACACATACAGTATCCACCCACCTCCTCTTACACCTGGCATACATGCAGTAATTACCCCTCCCCTCCCCCTATACCCTGGCACACACGTAGCGACTACCAACCACCCTTCCTTTTCTTATACCCCAGCACATAGCCACATATCCCCTTATACCCCAGCACATAGCCACATATCCACTTATACCCCAGCACATAGCCACTTATACCCCAGCACATAGCCACATATCCCCTTATACCCCAGCACATAGCCACATATCCACTTATACCCCAGCACATAGCCACATATCCACTTTTACCCCAGCACATAGCCACATATCCACTTTTACCCCAGCACATAGCCACATATTCACTTATACCCCAGCACATAGCCACTTATACCCCAGCACATAGCCACATATCCACTTTTACCCCAGCACATAGCCACATATCCACTTTTACCCCAGCACATAGCCACATATCCACTTTTACCCCAGCACATAGCCACATATCAGGTAATATCTCCCCCCCCCCCTCCCCCTCCTCCTTCTTCTCAGTGGCACATCTCCATGCTGAGCACGGCTGTGTACAAACCATGGGTTGCCCGGAGCTCTGAAACACAGAGCGCAGGGCAGCCCATGGTCAATACACACCAGCGTTCAGCGCACGGACACCGGGAGATGAGATCAGCTGGCTCTTTGGCCGCGCTGCTAGTACAGCGGCGGGGCAGAGCGGCCGATGGTAGTGGACTCGGGAGTACAGTATGTCTGGCTGCGGCGCCTCCCGTAATTGTGTTACCGGTGCTTACCTGTAATGAACAACCCACGCGGCAGTGAGAGCGGGTACCCCCGGCTGTGAGAGTGGCAACCCCCGGCTGTGATAGGTGAGCGGGAGCAGCGGCGGCCTCAAGGAGTCCCTGTGGTGAAGGTGGGTTGGACCAGGGAGAGCTCTGAACCTGGTGCCCAATCACATCTTCCTCAGTGACAGGGACGGCCTTTCACATGGCCTGCAAGCACGCCCCTGTCACTGAGGCACTCATACTAGTGCCGCTTACAGCGCTTTTTTTAAATGGGCTTTTTACTGCCCATTGTTTGGCGCCGCCCCCGTTTCTGACACTTTATCATTGGCTTCAGGAGGCACCACTCTTGGTGCCTCCAAAACTAATTTAAACTTGCTTTAACACTGTAAAAATGATTACAGTAATATAAAGCATATACTTATGACACTTTGTGTCATAAGTATCATCTTTGTATTACTGTAATCATTAATGACAGGGGAGGCACTGCCTCCCCTGCCTCCCCTGACTGCACGTCCCTGCGTAAAACTACTATTATTATTATTATTATTATTATTATTATTGTTACTACTACTACTGCTGCCGCTGCTGCTACTGCTACAACAACTACTACTAAATCTATAACTACCACAATAACTACTGCTGCTACTCCTACTACTGCTATAACTACTACAACTACTACAGCAACTACCACAATAACTACTGCTGCTACTCCTACTACTGCTATAACTACTACAACTACTACAGCAACTACCACAATAACTACTGCTGCTACTCCTACTACTGCTATAACTACTACAACTACTACAGCAACTACCACAATAACTACTGCTGCTACTCGTACTACTGCTATAACTACTTCCACAACTACTACTACTGCTGCTGCTATTACTACTGCTGCTGCTGCTGCTGGTACAACTACTATAACTACAACTACCACAGTGTCTACTGCTACTGCTGCTATGACTACTACTACTGCTACTATAACTACTACCACAATAACTACTACTGCTACTACCATTGCTACTACTATAATTACTTCTCTACTACTACTATAACTAATACTACTGCTGCTACTGTTACTAATACTATAACGACTACGACAACTACTAAAAGAACTACTATCACTACTACTACTACTACTAATACTGCTGCTACTACTACTACTACTATATCTACTACTACTGCTACCATAACTAATACTACTCCTATAACTACTACTACTACTACTACTACTGCTGCTGTTACTGCTGCTACCACAGCTACTACTACTATAACAACTACTAAAATAACTACTATTACTACTTCTACTACTACTACTACTACTACTACTGCTGCTACTACTACTACTACTACTACTACTACCACCACCAAAATAACTACTGCTGCTACTACTACTACTACTACTACTATAATTACTACTACAACTACTACAATAACTACTACTGCCACTACTATAACTACTATTACTATAACTATTGCTACTACTATAACTGCTGCTACTACTGCTAATTATTATTATTATTATTATTATTAGTGGTGGTGGTGGTAGTAGTAGTAGTAGTAGTATTTATTTAATCTTTTTATTTTGTTTGTGGACTATGTAGGGGCAATTACCCTTTCATTTGGAACCATAATGTGTAGAAATTGTATTTTGAAAAGTAAGAAACATTGATTGTGCTCAAAATATTATTCTAGCTAAAATCATTATTGTTTATGTTATGTTATTTTACACAGCATCATCTTGTGATCAGGAGCATCAATCGGCATTAGAAGAAGCCAGGCAACCGAAAAATGACAATGTTTTCATTCCAGAGTGTGCATATGGAGGTTTATACAAGCCTGTACAATGTCACCCATCCACAGGATACTGCTGGTGTGTTCTTGTGGACACTGGGCGACCCATTCCGGGCACATCCACAAGGTAAGAATGCATGATAGTTTTTCAAGTGAGGAAAGATAGTATATTAGTTGCATATTAAATACACTGCTCAAAAAAATAAAGGGAACACTAAAATAACACATCCTAGATCTGAATGAATGAAATATTCTTATTAAATACTTTGTTCATTACATAGTTGAATGTTCTGACAACAAAATCACACAAAAATTATCAATGGAAATCAAATTTATTAACCCATGGAGGTCTGGATTTGTAGTCACACTCAAAATTAAAGTGTAAAAACACACTACAGGCTGATCCAACTTTGATGTAATGTCCTTAAAACAAGTCAAAATGAGGCTCAGTAGTGTGTGTGGCCTCCACGTGCCTGTATGACCTCCCTACAACACCTGGGCATGCTCCTGATGACCTGGACTAAAGCATCCGCCAACTCCTGGACAGTCTGTGGTGCAACGTGGTGGATGGAGCAAGACATGATGTCCCAGATGTGCTCAATTGGATTCAGGTCTGGGGAACAGGCGGGCCAGTCCATAGCATCAATGCCTTTGTCTTGCAGGAACTGCTGACACACTCCAGCCACATGAGGTCTAGCATTGTCTTGCATTAGGAGGAACCCAGGGCCAACCGCACCAGCATATGGTCTCACAAGGGGTCTGAGGATCTCATCTCGGTACCTATTGGCAGTCAGGCTACCTCAGGCGAGCACATAGAGGGCTGTGCGGCCCACCAAAGAAATGCCACCCCACACCATTACTGACCCACTGCCAAACCGGTCATGCTGGAGGATGTTGCAGGCAGCAGAACGTTCTCCTTGGTGTCTCCAGACTCTATCACGTCTGTCACATGTGCTCAGTGAGAACCTGCTTTCATCTGTGAAGAGCACAGGGCGCCAGTGGCGAATTTGCCAATCTTGGTGTTCTCTGGCAAATGCCAAACGTCCTGCATGGTGTTGGGCTGTAAGCACAACCCCCACCTGTGGACGTTGGGCCCTCATACCACCCTCATGGAGTCTGTTTCTGATCGTTTGAGTAGACCCATGCACATTTGTGGCTTGCTGGAGGTCATTTTGCAGGGCTCTGGCAGTGCTCCTCCTGTTCCTCCTTGCTCAAAGGCAGTGGTAGCGGTCCTGCAGCTGGGTTGTTGCCCTCCTACGGCCTCCTCCATGTCTCCTGATGTACTGGCCTGTCTCCTGGTAGCGCCTCCATGCTCTGGACACTACGCTGACAGACACAGCAAACCTTCTTGCCACAGCTCGCATTGATGTGTCATCCTGGATGAGCTGCACTACCTGAGCCACTTGTGTGGGTTGTAGGGAGGTCATACAGGCACGTGGAGGCCACACACACTACTGAGCCTCATTTTGACTTGTTTTAAGGACATTACATTAAAGTTGGATCAGCCTGTAGTGTGTTTTTGCACTTTCATTTTGAGTGTGACTCCAAATCCAGACCTCCATGGGTTAATAAATTTGATTTCCATTGATCATTTTTGTGTGATTTTGTTGTCAGCACATTCAACTATGCAAAGAACACAGTATTTAATAAGAATATTTCATTCATTCAGATCTAGGATGTGTTATTTTAGTGTTCCCTTTATTTTTTTGAGCAGTGTACATTATTATTATTATTATTATTATTATTATTATGGTAGATAAATACATTAACAGAATGCTGTATAAAGAGAGACAGAGTCATGACACAGATCCCTCCTTCCTGCCCTTCCTCTCTTCCTAGGCACTGGTTCACAGATGATTACTATTATTAACTATTTAATTTTGTTGTTCAATTATATAACTATTTGATTTTTGACCCTGTACTTTTGGTTTGATCTCGTTTGTACTGTGTTGACTTAAGGACCCGACTCATTTAACTTTAAGTGATTTCTTTTAGAAAGATTGCAACAATATGATTTGTACAGTACTAATAGTTTTTAATCTGTAGTTTTAAACTGACATTATTGTGTCCACTATGGGGGTCATTCCGAGTTGATCGTAGCTGTGCTAAATTTAGATCATGTTCCCAGACATGCAGGAAGATGCCCAGCACAGGGCTAGCCCACACCGCATGTCTGTCGCCCCCCCCCCCCCCCCGCGCACAAGTACAAAAGCATCACACAGCGGCGATGCTTTTGTACTTGTTGAGTAACTCCCGGCAGGCGCAGCTCCTGTGGCTGGCCGGGAGATGCTCGTCGCTGCCCCTGGTCGCAGCGGCTGCGTGTGACATCACGCAGCCGCTGCGTCCCGCCCCCCGCATGGTCCGGCCACGCCTGCGTTGGCCGGACCGCACCCACAAAATAGCGGCCGAACGCCGCCGTGCCACCCCCTCCCCCCCAGCGACCACCTCTGCCTGTCAATCAGGCAGAGGCGATCGCAAGGGAACAACGGCCAGCGGCCGTCCGTCATGCGCCGGTGCACTGCGGCACAGGCGCATGCGCAGTTTCCGACCCGATCTCTGCGCTGCGATAAATTGCAGCGAGCGATCGGGTCGGAATGGCCCCCTATGTTTCTACTCGAGATTTGTACAGCTCTTTATTTATCTCTATCTCCCTAATAGAAAATAATAATTTACATACAAAATAAATATATAAACTGATGCTTTGTAAAAACAAATTATTTATCATTTCTTATTGGCACTAGGTTTCAATAGGTTTACGTTTAAATATTATGTTTTAATTAAATGTCTTTTATGATACAGTCACAGTGAGCTTATTTTGAAAGCATCACACATACAGTATGATATAGTATATATTAAGTGAAGTCTGTGAATATTGTCCAGGAAGCTAGTAGCCATAAGAGGCTTGTGGTCTATCGGTTGGACTGTCTGGAATTAAATATGTGTTTTATAGGAATAACAGAACCTACATCATTGTTATGAAGCACTTTATTATTGACCATTTTCATGTAAATGTAGTCATTTTCATTTCTCTTTACCTAAGCAGTTCATAAGGTTTTATACAATCGCATCTTCTATTTGTTAAATTGTTCAAAATAAATTATGTAAAATAATGATATATTTTAGTACATAAGTTTGCTACAATTAATACGTACTCGAAAATAAATGTTCCCTCTTAATGAGCTAAACAAACATACAACATCTGTTGTATTAACATTTATAGTTAAGCAAGGTAATTCAACCATTCCACCAAGTTCATGGCAATCAAGGCTCTGAGGCCTTTGTTCCATTGAAAAGATTTTACCATTCCCAATTATTCAGTATGGCAGTTCCCTCTGTTATCTATACATGCAAACATATAGAAAGTCTGCATTTACAAAACAACCTGACTTGCTGAATGTGATGAGCATATAATTTGCTGGCCAAGCCACCCCTCCCCCCTACCAATCCATGGCATAAAATGGCAACGTGTGCTGCAGTGGGTGCTAAAGTGAATCCATTGAGGGAGCAATGGGAAAGGCAATAGGAAAAGCAAACTTGAATCAACATGTAAGCAAAGCATCATAGAGTACTCTAGAGCCATGCCTAACAATCCATCGTACATCTAGAATTGTTATCCCTGCTGAAGGGTGAGTGTGTGTTTCATCTGCATTATTTGTGGAATTGTTGGCTTGTAAATTACTGTTATTTCAGAAACCTAGACTGTATTATTTTTCAAGTAAAGCTGCAACCGATTTGTATACTGATATTGTTGCCAAGAAATAGAAGTTGTTTCAAAATCTGTTTATTCTCATGCTAATATCATAACCAATGTGGTCAAGTTACTATATCCAGAGTCAATACATGGTTTTCACTGTGCAATTGGCGATCCTTCAGTATCTGAAAAATATCAACCCAAAGGTCATTAACTATCAGCAACATCATAATCATCATCGCTATCAACCCCATCCTCATCACAATTTACTTGCACACATTGAAGTAAAGAAAAATTGTAGCATTACCACATCACCTTACATTTGCTCAGTTTGGATGAGAAATCACATACAGTACAGCATAGAAATCCCTGGCTTGCATAAATCGCATTGGTTGTCCTCCAATCAACTAAGGACTGGAAATATGATCTCTGACAATATCTCAAATATCATTGCTGCTTTGTGGTCATAGCAAATAGCACACATCCACTGTTTTGCTTGTGTGCTTAACTTGATAGGGCAGGGAGACTTGTGCTCTTATGAATAAATTGAAAACATATTAGCAATACCATGGAAGTTATGCGCTCATTTTAACACATCATATTGTGTAAGAAATGCTCTTACCTAATTCCATAGTAGTAACAATATGTGATCTTTAAACTAAAATACATTCTACAGTATGTTTGAGAGACTGCTGAGAACTGAAAGCTATCATTGTATATAGGGCCTAATTCAAGGTTGATTGCAAAACAACATTTTCCTCTAATGGGAAAAACCATGGCCCTCATTCCGAGTTGATCGGTCGCAAGGCGAATTTAGCAGAGTTACACACGCTAAGCCGCCGCCTACTGGGAGTGAATCTTAGCTTCTTAAAATTGCGACCGATGTATTCGCAATATTGCGATTACTAACTACTTAGCAGTTTCAGAGTAGCTCCAGACTTACTCTGCCTGTGCGATCAGTTCAGTGCTTGTCGTTCCTGGTTGACGTCACAAACACACCCAGCGTTCGCCCAGGCACTCCCACCGTTTCCCCGGCCACTCCTGCGTTTTTTCCGGAAACGGTAGCGTTTTCAGCCACACGCCCCTGAAACGCCGTGTTTCCGCCCAGTAACACCCATTTCCTGTCAATCACATTACGATCGCCGGAGCGAAGAAAAAGCCGTGAGTAAAAATACTTTCTTCATAGTAAAGTTACTTGGCGCAGTCGCAGTGCGAACATTGCGCATGCGTACTAAGCGGATTTTCACTGCGATGCGATGAAAAAGAACGAGCGAACAACTCGGAATGAGGGCCCATGTGCATTGCAGGTGGAGCAGATATAACATGTGCAGAGAGAGTTAGATTTGGGTGGGAAGTGTTGAAACTGAAATCTAAATTGCAGTGTAAAAATAAAGCAGCCAGTATTTACCCTGCACAGAAACAATATAACCCACCCAAATCTAACTCTCTCTGCATATGTTATATCTGCTCCACCTGCAGTGCATCATGGTTTTGCCCATTAGAGAAAAATGTTGTTTTGTAATCAACCTTGAAGTAGACCCATAATGTTATATCCCAAATGTCTGGCGATTCTCTTTTTTACCTAAGGCAACTACTGGAGGAAACAACGGTAAGATCCTTGCTATGCCCGATTTTACTTGCGATTTCCCTTGAACTCCCCGGAGCCCAGATAGCACAGATTTTGACTAACTGTTCTTGAGATCTGGACTATGTGTGCTTACGATTTTGGCTTATCTGAGATTTTGGCTTATGTGAGATGTCATTGACATGTGAGATGAACTAGATAGTACACCGATCTAGCAAGGTTTGACTTACCTGCACAGTCTATCTTTTCTTGCGATGCCGACCTGGCGGGACCGCGCATCGGGATCGAATCGGTATCGCAAGGTGACTTTCACCTTGCGATCTGCACTAACTCTTCTTCCGATTCTGACTATATAGTCAGAATCGGAAGAAAAAATCTCACCGTGTGTACACACTCTTAGATGAAGTACCAAAGTTTGTTAGCATAGATTATTGTGTTTTAGCAGCATTAGTCCTATTTTTTTTCCTGTTAGCTCAATTACTAGCTCTATGAGCTGAATTGCAATGGTGATTATTACAGTAATAAGCATATGCTCTCTCCAACTTATGTCCACAAATGTGCACATCTTCATACAGCACGTGTGCTAGGGGCTAATAGGCAGCCAATGAGGATGCTTTTCTGATATGTATTGATATTGAGAGGCAAGAAGTAATAATTTATGAGGCTAGAACACAGATGTTTTAGAGTGTTAGGATACTTGATAGCTATGGCACAGGGTTTGCTGCTCAGACTGCTCATACCTGTTAGTGCCGGGAGGCGCGTGTCCTGACCGTTGCCGTGGAGTCAGGACGCCGCACCTCCCGTTGACCTCCCGCCTGGTGCCTAGCAACAGGCGGACACCTGGCGCAAGGTTTTCTGGTCCCCGCCCGGCGCCTAGCAACAGGCAGATGCTGGGCGCAAAGTCTCCTGGTCCCCGCCCGGCGCCTATCAACAGGCAGATGCCGGGCGCTGTGAGCCGCCGGATCCCTAGCAACGGGGACGCCGTAGTCAGATGGCGTTCCCAGTTGCTGGGTAACTAAGTACCCAGCTGTGTACAAGGACGTGCAGCAGGACAGCCGCACGATATTTGCAATTAAGGAGTTTTTTTTGTGATTGGTGCAGCACCATTTATATTCTCTTCTTGGTCACTTCAAAGACGCTGGTGATAGTTCTTACTTCTGTGTGAACCTGTCAGCTCATTGGAAATCCTGCCTGTGTTGTGCTGTGACCCGGGGACTTTGACTGATCAATTCTTGACCAGATCTTGCCAGCAGGTGTTCAGGTTTTCGTGGAGTATCCACGCTAACAGTTCTTTATTTATATTTATATCTTTAACATCCCTAAGCATTGTTGCTCTTACTGTTTATTTGCTTATAACATCTAAGACCATTGTTGTTCTCAGTATCACTCGTGCATTAGTGTTGCAGGGTTAGTTAGGTTCCCCCTTACTCATTCGCAGTCTTGGGTGGTGCCTTGTCACTTAATAAGCATCAGAGTTTTGGTGTACCTAATTTGCCATTTCAAATGCTGCTGCCGTGGGCACCATCCGACCACTAAGAGGGGTAACGGTGTCAGGGATAGAGCACGAGTGCTGCAGACATCAATTCTAGCTGCAGCCTTACCTGTGAGTACTGGAACTTCCCAGTTGTCGCATACTCCCCTGAGTTCCAGGTACTCATCCATAACAATACCAGTTAGGAACTGACAATTATTTAATCGCAACCTTGGCAGAACCATGCTAAAAGTGGACAAGGGGTCAACTGTTTGCAGCATCTGAAAGGGATTCAATTCTTGTACTGTTTCAAGAAACCTTTAAATGAACTCTTCAGTTCTTTATACAACAATTAAAAACCATGTGTCTGAGAGAATATATATATCAGCTTTACTAACCAAAATTATACACTTCAGCAAACTCACAAGAGACCGATAAAGTCTGTTAACAGAAAAGCAAACAAATCTATTTTATAGGAATGATGTAGAATTATTATTATTATTTTTTGAATGAAACAATAAGCCATCCACATTTACATTATGATCAGAAGGTTTTGGTGGCAGAATACCTGAATTGCCCACTATTACCTCCTACTGATTATAATCCACTGGAGTAATGCCAGAAGCTTGACCTATAGCTAAAAGTTGCTATGTTTACCATAGAAGTTCTCTCCTGCTCATTTTCTGAATGTGTAGTTAGTGCACTGGTAAAGCTGTAACAGAAATAAACAATTGGTTCCATAAAATTGGAATGATATCAATCATCTAAATAGATCATCAATGGAAAATCCATAAATTCACCCATCTTAAAATGAATAAGTACAATTAGTTTGCTATATAGAAAATTGACTGTCCCATTATAGGTGTAATATTACACTAATTTAGAGCAAATACATATTCTGCAACATTATGTTAAAGTTCATGGTTTAATATCATATAGGCCTGAAACAAGCTCCGCCACCATGTGGAGGTACTAATCATAAGACATGTCTAATGCAGAGGGAAGTAGATGGGCTAATCATAACGTATTTTTAATGCAGAGTGTAGTAGAGGTGCTAATCATATTACATTTGTAATATAAAGGAAGGTACATGAAGTCATAATGTGCAAATGCTCTGGGACATTTAATTAGAATGAAAATCTAAGTTTATAATTTGAATCTTTATAGTGTACCTGTTGTTTTGGGCTGTACATTATTAGTCCATCATCTCTAGTGGAAGTAGTTTCATAACTATTCTATTCACCTAAGGGGGCTTCTTCTTATCTGGAACCTGGGGTCTGCTCTATGCAGCCAGTTTTTCTGGAATCTTCCATTTTCTCATAGTACCGGACTAAGATTGGAGGCAGGGTTGTTGTGTACAGGAGGACCAATTACATTTATGTGAGTATTTCTTCTGCTCACACAGGAGTTGTGACCTAATTGATTGAGGTGTGGCCACACCCCCTTTGACAAAAATAAAAAAGTTTTGGAGTACAGGGGGTGAGCCGTGAGCTCTCCAGGGTGGAAGGATTTCAGTGTGATC
This sequence comes from Pseudophryne corroboree, assembly GCF_028390025.1. Lineage (NCBI taxonomy): Eukaryota > Metazoa > Chordata > Amphibia > Anura > Myobatrachidae > Pseudophryne > Pseudophryne corroboree. Next base: position 642,177,936 of record NC_086447.1, on the reverse strand, counting down.
GCTCACCCCTCACGAGCAGAGGAGATTGCTGCATCCCCTGCCGGGCCCTTCCAACAAGCCCGGGCCTGGGTACTTATTACCCTTTCCCCTTTGCAGCCCTTTAGTGGTGGGAAAGCGGCTACATTAGGAAAATTTTTCCAACTGTAGGCGATAAATACTTTCAAATTGCATTTGGTGAGTTCTGCATTTTTTCGCATTTCGTTAGAAATGTCACTATCTTCACACATAGGGCTAATTAAGATTTGTACGCAAACCCGATGATTTTCATGCAAATACGATGTTTGGGGGTTTGCACAGGCACAAGACCCGCTCTGCAATATCATATGCAGCCCACTGTCAGCCGCAGCATGACTGACATGCTGCGGTATTATGGGGGCAGAGCGGGGTCAGCACCATTCTTCAAAACGGGGTCATGTTGTTTCCGTTTTAAAGGCGTGATGGGTCCAGGGTCTGCATCATCGTCGGGTGTTCGGATCCTATGGCTTGCATGCGTAAGCTTCAGCTTACGCAGGCTGGCTGGTGCCTGAAACTATCACGAATCTCAACCATCCTGGTCTAAGGCTGCATCATCAGATGCAGCACTTGGATCTCGCAAATGCTAACAGGACGCGTCTATCTCCTTCTGACGCCTCATGTTGCATTTGGAATGTTAATGACATGGATTTGCACAGACACTTTCTAGCGGCTGTGCAATGCCTTCCAAATATGATTAAGTACCATCACTCTGATTTGGCTTCTATTAAAATGTTACTTGTTGTGAGTATTAAAGCTTTCTATGTAAATTTCAAAAATGGAAGTGTTACTGAATGATTCATTCTAATGTTGCACTGTTCATTTCTACATTTACCACTAGAAAATATATGATCTAAAGTTCTATAATTAGAGAAAAAAATCCCACTTAAATAAAGTGGTCCTGTGATGTTCGCTGCGTACATTTCCACCTAGCTAAACATTGCTGATTTGACTGCACACTTCTATGGGGTGTGAGGAAGAACCAGCAATGGTGCTAGTTGCGATGCTCCATTAAGTTAACGTAATGAATGTAGTCAGGTGCTGTAGAACTGAGAAGCACTTACAGAAGAACACCCCCTATCCAAAGTATTTTGGTTTTATTCTTTAATAAATGTTTTTGTTTATATTTCACAATTCAATATTTTGTTTGCTTATTTTTTGTTTGAGCCAGTGATTAAAGTATATACACGTGTATATTGTAGATAAGCCCATAAAAACTAACTTGCATTAAAAACCCCAACAACAGAAAACATAAAAAAATTATAAGAACTACTATTTTTATATAAAAATGATTAATGCATGGATTACTTGAAAACCATGCATTTCCTGTTTATCTGAAATGGGACATTCAATTTTCAATGAATGAGACAGATCCTTTTTCATTATTTTTATGGCATTCGGAGACAGTTACTGGTCGAATTATGTGTCAAAATCTAAAACGTCATAAGAAGCCAACTGTTTACTCTGGAATGTGTGATTTAATTTATGGTAATTTATTCACAAATAATAGAAAAACAATGTCTGTTGGCCTAAACCTAAATCCAAATGTAGTATTTAGAAAGTGTGGATATATGAAGTACGGTACATCTATAAAGAAAGCATACAAGTAACATTGTTAAAAGTATTTTTTTCTCTTTTATTGACTATTTAAGGTTTACAAATTTTGAAATTACACATTTTAATACTTTCTCGAAAAAATTTCTGAAAGTGTCATTGGAAACATCATTAATTGAAATGGGAGGTCATGGGTATGAAGTCTTTCATACTATAGTATAATAATGCCAATAGTATTTCATGGATGTGCTGTTCTGTGTTTGTCTTCCTTCCTGACTAATTACAAATACATATATATTTTTTTAAATAAATCACCCCATAATGTTCTTTACTAATAAAATTCCAGGTACTTTTTTATTGTAATGTACTGTATTATCCTTCCTGCACACTTTTCTAGTAAAGAACTGCTAACAACTGTATGATATTGCTGTCTGTCTATTCAGTTGATGACTCTCTGTGTACTGTCTGGGCCTTGTTATGATATATTTGTAAGGTCTTGTACATACTGTGGCGACATGTCGGGGGACTCACTGTCACGCTGACAGAGCGGCCGATCCAGATAAACATATATACTTATAGATTGGCCACTTCATGTGTCATCCTGAATTTAGCCGCATAGATTTGCTTTCTGCAACGGGTGGTCTTCAGTATGCCGACTGACGGGATCCCGGTGCACAGTATACCGGCGCCGGAATCCCGACAGCCGGCATACCGACACTTATTCTCCCTCATGGGGGTCCACGACCCCCCTGGAGGGAGAATAAAATAGCGTGGCCGTAGCGTGCCCGTAGCGTGGCGAGCGCAGTGAGCCCGCAAGGGGCTCATTTGCGCTCACCACACTGTCGGTAAGTTTGCGGTCAGGCTCCCGGCGCCAGAAAGCTGGTCGCCGGGAGCCCGACCGCTGGCATTCCATACTGAACCCTTCTGCAACAAATGTATGTTGGCAGGTCCAGAGAGGCCCACACTGCACACCCTGCACCCATTTTTTCAATTCATACCTCTTCAGAGTTCTGCGGCAGTGGCAATGATCGTGACTCTGAGCACTAGGTGGTGCGCAGGTCTCTGTAAAAATGTTGCCCATTTTCCTGGCTTTTTGCGCATGTGCAGTAGGGATCATCATAGAAACATAGAATTTGACGCCAGATAAGAACCACTTGGCCCATGTAGTCTGCCCCTTTTTTTACCATATTTTTATCTCAAATCTTATTTCATTCTTATTTCTTTCTAAGGATATCCTTATGTCATCCCATGCATGTTTGAATTGCTCTACTGTCTTAGCCTCTACCATCTCTGATGGGAGGCTATTCCATTACACTTGTCCAGAACCCTTTCTGTGACATACTTTTTCCTCAAATTTCTCCTGAACATACCTCCCTCCAGTTTCAGTGCATGTCCTTGTGTTCCAATACTTCTCTTCATTTGAAGAATATTTCCCTCCTGGACTTTGTTGAAACCATTGATATACTTGAAAAATTTTATCATGTCCCCCCCCCCCCCCCGTTTTCCCTTCCCTGCTCCAAACTATACATAATGAGAATTTTTCAGTCTTTCTGGGTATGTTTTGTGATATAGGCCATGCACCATTTTAGTTGCCCTTCTTTGTACATTATCTAATGTATTAATATCCTTCTGAAGATATGGCCTCCAGAATTGAACACAGTATTCTAGATGAGGCCGTACCAATGACCTATACCGTGACATTCTTACTGCTTTCTTTCTGCTGCTGATTCCTCTCCCTATGCAACCAAGCATCTAACTAGCCTTCCTCATTGCTTTGTTACATTGTTTACCTGCCTTTAAATCACCTGAAATAGTGGCTCCTAGATCCCTTTCCTCCTCAGTAGTTTCCAGTATAGTGCCATTAATACTATATTTAGCATTTGGATTTTTGAGACCCAAGTGCATGATTTTGCATTTGTTGGCATTAAACTGTAATTGCTATGCTCTTGACCATTTCTCTAGTCTACCTAGGTCCTCAATCATTTGTTTTACCCCTCCTGGTGTGTGTACTCTGTTACACGCCTTTGTGTCATCTGCAAAAAGCACTGGTCCAAGTACAGATCTCTGGGGTACTCCACTGCCAATATTTCCCGCCTGTGAAAGCAGTCCATTTAATACAGCTCTCAGTTTTCTAACGCAGCCAAGATGTTATCCATTCAACCATCTTAGTACCCATTTCGAGGCTTTTGAGTTTATTTAGCAGTCTGCAATGTGGGCCCATGTCAAAAGCCTTACTATATCTATGGCTCCACCTTTATTTATTACTTTAGTCACACAGTCAAGAAAGTCAATAAGGTTTGTTTGACATGATCTCCCCCCAGTGAATCCATGCTGTTTGAGATCCTGTAAAATGCTGGATTTGAGATAATATACAACTTTTTCTTTTAAGAGTTTTCCAGCAATTTCCCTACTACTGATGTAAGGCTCACTGGTTGGTAGTTTCTTGCCTCTTCTTACATCCACTTTTGTGCAGTGGGACTACATTCTCTTTTCCAGTCAACTAGAATTACTCCTGTAGCTAGTGGCTGGCTGAATAATCCTGTTAATGGTTCTACTAGCACCACTTTAAGCCCTTTTAGCATCCTTGAATGTATCCCATCTGGCCCCATTGATTTATCCACTTTCAGCTTTGAGAGTTCTGTTATGACTTTCTCCTCTGTAAATTACTTGTTTTTTTCTGAATATCCCTGCAACTTAACTGTGGCCCTTCCCCTCTATTTCAGTGGTGAATACTGAGCATAAATATTATTAAGATGATCTGTTATTACATTGTTTCTCTCAACAAGGCTCCCAGTCTTTGTCTTTAGTTTTATTATTCTTTCTTTTGTTTTTCTCCTTTCGCTAATATACCTAAAAAAAGTTTTGCCTCCTTTAAGCACTGAGTGGGCCATTTTCTCCTCAGCTTGTGCCTTTGCACATCTGATTACCTTCTTAGTCTCTTTCTGTCTAACAAGATATATCGCTTTGTCTTCATTATTTTGTGTCTGCTTATATTTCCTAAAAGCCATTTTTTTTGCTTTCACAATACTTGCCAATTCTTTCGCAAACCACACTGGCTTCCTTTTCCTTGTGTTTTTCTAGCACTTTTGATACAAAGGTCTGTTGCCTTTAATATTGCAATTTTTAATATTTCCCACCTCTCCTGCACTCCTTACAAGTTCCTCCACTCTGCCAAAGGATCACTTACGCATTTTCCCATCCCTACAAAATCAGCCTTCCTAGATCTGGCACCTTTGTTTTTGAATGGGATGAGTCAGTCTCTGTCTTTATGCTGAACCATACTGCTTGATGATCACTGGATCCCAGCTTTTCATATACTTTTACGTCAGATACTTTGTCTCCATTTGTAAGTATTAAGTCTAATATTGCGTCTTTCTGAGTGGGCTCCCTCACCAATTGGTGGAAGGATGCTCCCTGCAAGGAATTCAAAATGCCCCTACTTCTACTGGAACTAGCAACAGAAACCTCCCCGTTTACATCAGGAAGATTAAAGTCTCCCATGATTATTACCTCTCTTTTTAATGCCATTTTAGTACCAACATCACAGGGAAAATGGCAATTTTCTTGGAGTCACTGCTGTTGCTTGCTAGAGAGGAGGGGTCCCTGACGGAGACTGCATATGTCCCCTTCCTCTCATAATACGGCCATGTGTCTAAATCTTTTTTGCTGACTTGCCTAGTTTCTCTTTTAAAATTCAACCTTCCATTCCCTTCCCAGCTCTTCTCCTCAGCCTTAATACACACAATGTGTTTGATTCCATTTTGTAGCCACACTTCTGTACAGTATTAGAGCCTAGAGACTTTAATCCCACCTTTATTGCTTTAATAAACTATTTATTTTGTTCTCCTAATAGCTATCATTATATGTGGTATAAAAGAGGACAGATTTACTGTACAGTGTGTTCCTCAGTTGCCCCATCTCACCCCTCGATCCCATTCTCTGCATCCTTCAAAATTCTACCTCTTTTGTTAATATTCAGCTTGGACACAACGTAACTACACTATTGACCTTTGCTGATGACCTTTTGTTGTATTTGGGAGATCTTCAACTTTACCTTCCATGTGTCATGTGGTTATTTGATGACCATGTCCACATCTGGGGATTCCTTATAAACCCTTACAATTCTGTAGCATATGCCTTGGTCCACATCAACATGTACATACTGGGGCTTAGCTTATTGATTTCAATGGGCTCAAAAAATAATTACATATTTAAACTTCCAACTTTCTAATAATGCAGCTGATTTGTTTAATTTGAACATCAGTCATGCCAAAAGGCACTTACAGAACGAAATATGAGTTTGGGACCATATGTTTCTTTCCTATTTGGGGAGGGCTAGTCTCTTAAATGTGATCTCCTTTCCTGGGTGGTTATATTTGCTACAATTCCTTCTGCTTCTTTTGACATATAAAGATATCCAACATATCACAGCTATGTTGCATGCATTCTTTTGGAAAGAGTGTAACCCTTGTATCAGCATGAGAAAATTGTATCAATCAAAATGGAGGCATTAATTTTCCAATATTGTAGGCTACAATCATTCTGCCTTGTTACGTCATCTGCGGTATTAGTTGCAGTATAATGAGGTCTCTACTCCCACCTTGTTAGAAAGACATCTCCTCCCTGGCATGGATATCACCTTCTTTCTACACAAACATGACCAAGCGCTTCCTGAAGACATTAGACACAACCCACTTCTCTGGACCACTACACGGGTGTGGCAGCTTTTCAGACATAAATTAGGTGTTAATGCACATAAATCTATTTGCCATTTTTGGTAATGCTGACTTTCATGGTGGCATGGCTTCCTATCCCTTCAACTTTTGGATGTTGAGTGGTGTCTCCTCCATCATGCATCTACTAAGTGTTAGGGAACGTATACCTCTGACATTTACAGAAGCCTCTGATCAATTTCCAGTTATAAAAGCCTATCTATTTGCTTTTTTTACAAGCCCAACATTACAAGAATTTGGCAATAAGGATGTTTTCTACTACATATTGGTCCAAGTCCTTAGACTGTTGTTGACCCCTCTTCCTCTTACTAAAGCCATTTCCACAAATTTTGCTTTTATAAAAGAGCAAATAGACCATTAAACAATTGAATAAGATATGCCAATATGGCTTCCCCATTTCACTGCTGTATCAGCTTATATAATTTTGGAAGTTTTTTTACAATAATTGTCAAGCGCTGTAATTTAGCTCATATGTGGAACTGTTTCTTAATATTTTTTATAACTCTTATTTGTTGCCTTCATCAGAGATTCACCATGGGCTTAATTTCCTTACCCATGTGTCCTAAATGTTTAGCAAATACAACCGACTTGTTTCATTATCTCTAGGAGTTTTTGGTTAGTGGTCAAGCGATAAGGCAAGACTGATCTGGTTATCTTTGTCACCTTTACTGCAGAGTGGGACATTATGGAACAACTGACCGAGAGTCAGCAGGTTTCTAGGAGAAGCAGAAAGCTGCTTATAGCAATCAGTTGCATGTACAAAAATCTCCCCAATTCTTTAGAATTGGATCCAGTCAACTCCTCCTGCCATTGGCAACCTTTTTCATATCTTTCAAATAGACTGGTTTAATGCTTTGTTTCAAAAGTAGGCTAAGGTTGTATACTTTTTTATAGCATGGGAGAGTTACATCTAATACCCTCTCTCCAGTATCAAATCTTCAATGTCTTCCACTACACTTCAACTTACTTGATAATGACTCCCAAATTTCTGATCCCTCAACGTGTCTTGGCTTCCTTTTTTCTTTTGCTAATTTTCTACATGGGAGAAATCTCATCTGGGTTTTATATTTTTTTCTCTCTACTTTGTCATACTGAGTATTTTTGTATCTATGGCATATTACGATCATTTTTTTTAGAATGTTTTACTATGTCTATTCTATTTTTGTTACCAATCTAATATTGCTTTTTATTCTATTACCTCCACTTGACTTTGCATCTTGATTGTGTCCGTGTTTGCTCTTATTTTGTACACTGTTTTGGCTTCAGTAAAAAATGTTACTGCAAAAAAATAATAATAAGGTATCCAGGGGGCCACTAAACGGAAGTAGTAGTATGAATAATAGGTGAAGATGTAAAACAAAAGGGATAAACCCCATTAATTTATGTGTTGTTTATACATGCAAATGTATAATTGTATTTATGCTTTAATTAATGTAAGTGTGCACCAAATAGTACTTGTTTGAGAAACAATATTATGTTGTTTTTATTGAACCAGTGTTTAAAGCAAAATGTTACTTTGCCATGTGTGTTCCAAAACAGCTAAGTCTGCTGCCTACCTTGCCAAAGTTCCATACAGAGTCCTACAGAGCGTTAAAGACAGGAGTGTTACAAAAATTATATTGACATTTTACTTACATCAGAGGCATGGGATTTAATGAGATCACTTGCATACTTCCAGTTGCTTTTACTAAACATGTTTGTTTTTACGTAAATGCACGGCTGTAATGTAATCCTTATTCTCCTTAAAACACAGGAAACAGGTGGCATTCAGAGAGAAAAAACAAAACCCAATACAGCCCTCTTCACACATTTTTGCTTGTTGTGCTGTAAATAAACCAAATCCTGCATGTTTAACTTTAAACAAGCAATCCAAGGGCTTAAATTATAACACATATTTTGCCCCGGATTGCCACAATTAGTCCGGGGCTCACACAATGAGCTCTTCATTACAGCTGCACAAAGTTTGTCCTACATACAGTAAAAAAACATTTAACTGCAGCTACTAAATATTTGACTTACACAGGTGACACTCACTATACAGCAGAGCTGCTACTAACGTGCATACAGTAACTGGTTCCATACAATGCCAGGATGAAATGGAAATGTAGTGTTTTAGGTAGAGATATGCGGTTCAGGTCTTCAGAAATCTGAATCCACCCGAATTTTGTGGATCTGAACCAACCCAAAATCCGTTCTGGTACTCCCAAGTAGATCCAATCCAAACTGAGCTCTCCTTCGCATCTGCCTGTGGTTCGGAATTTGGATTTTCATTTTAAAGTTTTGGATTGCAAAGATGACATGATTTTAGCATTTTATATCGATTTTCTTACTGATTTTTCTCACTGATTATTAATTTTTTTTTTTATTGATTTTTAATTGGGCCAAAAACTGAATCCGAACCAAAATATTTGAGGATAGTTTTGCCAAAACCAAAACACGGTGATGAATTAGAACCAAAACCAAAACACGGGGGTCCTTGCACATCTATGGTTTTAGGTATAAAGTTCAAGTATTGAGGCTTACAGTAAATTATTATTTTGTAATGTTACACAATCTGCAAGCATAAAAAGTAGGTACTTCTCAGTTCATTGTAAGGGTTATTCTAGACAAGTTTTTTTTTCATGGTTGGTTAACCCATTGTAATTGTTTCTCTCACAGAGGGGAAGATGTATCAATTCTTGGAGAGAGATAAAGTGGAGAACTTGCCCAAAGCACGGTCTGTGAAATGACAGTTAGAATCTGTTTGGTTGCTTTGGTTTATAAATCCACATTATCTATCACCAAAGCCTGATGCTGATGCACACTTGAACATAATTCCATTTGCAGAGCGTTCTTTGTGTATTTGCACATTGTGCATGCAAGTACAGTCAATGTAGAGTTGTTCACATTTCAGTCGCATCGCTACTTGCAGCTAAGTAGACAGAACTGTGTTGTACAGTAACTGGCCTTTTTATATAGGCAAAGTTCAATGATGTTGTGTCGGAATGTATGTCTACTGTATGTTGAGCCAGAATTCTGAACCATTTTTTGCACCAAGAATAGGGACGGTACGAGTGCACACTGGTAATGAGAATGGATATGAAACCAAGCATATGTATAAGGGTGGTCCAGCACATAGATACGTATAACTCTGCATACTGTTGGATATATTTATTTATGTGCATGCAGTGTCAGAGCAATTACAGCTGAAGTGTTCAACTGTTGTCAGACCCATTATGTTTCAGACTGGTTCCACTGTATATCAGGCCCATTAAGTTCCAGGCTGATTCCACTGTTTATCAGGCCCATTATGTTTCAGACTGGTTCCACTGTATATCAGGCCCATTACCAACTCTATATCAGGCCCAATGTGTTCCATCCTGGTTTAACTGTATTTCAGGCCCATTATGTTCTAAACAGGTTCAACTGTGTATCCGGATTATTATGTTCCAAACTGGTGCCACTGTATGTCAGGCTCACTATGTTCCAACCTTGTTCAAGTCTATATCAGGCCCAATATGTTCCAACCTGGTAACAGGCCCATTATGTTCCAAACGGGTTCAACTGTATTACAGGCTCATTATGTTTCAACCTTGTTAAAATGTATATCAGGCCCAATATGATAAAACATTATGTTCCAAATAGGTTTAATTCTACAGTATATCAGCACCAATATATTCCAGTCTTATTCAACTGTATATCAGGCCCTTTATTTTCCAATTTGATTCAATTCTGTAGGAGGCCCATTATGTTCCAACCTGCTTCAACACCTTTTCAAGCCCATTATGTTCCAAACTGAAAGCATTCTGATACATATTAACCATGACCATAATATTGGGCTACTTTTATAATAGTTGTCTAAAATGTAAACTGTATTTTACCTGAAAAAAACCCTCAGGTCTACTTTCATTCATCATTATGACTTTTTAGCTCAATGTCTAAATTTAAAAAATTATATTCTAAAAATATAAGAACATAAACCATGGTTCCCAAAACAGAAAAACCTTCAGTTTATCTTAATCTGGGGATACTGAAAAACTCTGTTTGTGTTAAAGTGATTAATACATGTAGTATTTTCTTGGCATAACAAGTTTTAAAATAAAACATTATTATAAATGATTTTGAGCAACATGTGACATTTCTCAAAGGCATGATACATTGCTTTAGTTTAACACTTGAAGATATTGATTGCAAACATGTGTTGCAGTAATAACTTTCTACATAAGACACCTCACTTCTTGGTGGGATTGTGAAAGGTTCATAAAATGGGTCATAAATCTTAAAAAAAAAAGGTTATGCCAGAATTTCTGTTAAATTCACTGCAACACTTCAATCTTGTATAGCATATTAATCTTGTTGCTGCTAGAATGACCTGTGTTTTATTTCATTATAATACAGAGCAGGTTTTTTTTATAGCTTAATATGTTAGCAGGACAAACGAGACCACACCAAAGTTATAAAAATGCAGTCTTATTTTTCTATTATGAAATTAATATTACTCTTTAAAGTAAAAATATATGCCCTTTTTTTGGGGGAAGGGGAGGGGTTGTAGGTCATAAATTTTGTCAAAAATAGTTGGGTCACGTGCACATACATAGAAACTTATGGGATGCATTTGGCATCTCAGTGGTCAGATGTCGCAGTCATGTGACCGATGCAGGGTACCCAACAGCACTCAGGAAACCGGCACCAGAACACCAGACCAGTTCCTGGGTAGGTATTAGGGTAAGGTCCTGAGTAGGATAGGCTTAGGGTCAGGCAGTAGGGAGGTGGCTAGCTGTCGCCGCCACCCCCGAAATTTAGCCGTAACCACTAGATTTAGCCCCAGCCGTCACCATAGGAGTCTTAGGGTTAGGGTGGGTGGAGGGTTAGCTTACTTATCCCCCAAAACTGTTGGGATTCTCGGTTTCTGGATGCTGGGGTCATTCATGTGTCCGCCAGCATCCCCAAATGCCGGTATAAATGTATCACACCCAAACGTATAAGTGTCACTTTGTAGATACTTTGCATACTTTCTTATAGGATTGTAGACAGAGATGGCAAAAAGCTGAAATATGCATCCCATAAGTTTCTATGTATGTGTACGTGGCCCAACTATTTTTGGTAAAATTAACGTATTTGTATTAATTACTTAATACAGGTTCTGGCGCTATGACTGTGCTGGTTCTCTGAGCTGCTGTTAAAGTGAGAGACAGTCAATCTCTCATAAACTGGAAATTACAACATATGAAAAATAAAAAACAGCGCTAAGAATAAATCTAAAAACAGGTGTTTACATAAGAATGAATCACATACGTTTAATGTTACTCAACATACATATATATAAAAAAAATTATCTCACAAATGTAAAACCATAATAAATGGAGCCTCTATAGCCAGTCTCTGAGCACCGACAATTTGATATGTGTAGGCACACCTATTAATATTAGTAATGTCCCTGTGACCGGTCACAATATCAACAGGATCCTTAGTTTTAGATATGCAGATGTGTCCAATCTTGTAGTATAATTACCAGATGTTTAGTGGATTGGCCGGGTATCCCACCTAGCGAAGGTCCAGAGGCTGTCTCCGATCCGACACAGATGTTTGGTGGTTTTCCCTCTATTAATTTTCCACGTCCATAGGTTGAAAAGTGTCCAAGATGGCAATAACTGCAAAGGTGTCCTAAAGGTGGCTTTGAAGTGTCAGGTTCAAGGCTGGTCCCCTTACGCGTTTCGCTGGCGTTTGGCAGCTTTATCAAAGGTGTTCTTACTTAGCTCATATGGCTCTTATATAGGGATATCAATTATCCATACCTGAAAACACCTGTTCACATTTCATTATGTTTATAAACACAAAATAATCTTATCTATACATATATAGCAGCAAGAAGGCAGACATCTTTTAATAATAATAAACTAATTAAAAAACTTTTTCCCCCTCCCCCCCTCCCCTCCCCTTCCTTTTCCCTCTTCCTACTATCATCCAGAGACTTAGAATGTAAGAGGACACATAGAAATGTATGGGAAAAAAGGTTTATTTTATAACCCTAAAGAGAGGTCCCTGTTTGTTTAAGAAAACATGTATGTATGTTGAGTAACATTAAACGTATGTGATTCATTCTTATGTAAACACCTGTTTTTAGATTTATTCTTAGCGCTGTTTTTTCTTTTTCATATATTTTTGGTAAAATGTATGATCTACCCCCTCAAAGAAAGGGCAGTTGGAATAGATGTTCCCTTGCAGGCATATATTTTTATTTTAAAGAGAAAAAATAATATTGATTTCATAATAGAAGACTGCATTTTTATAACTTTAGTGTGGTCTCGTTTGTCCTGCTAACATATTAAGCTATAAAAAACCTGCTGTGTATTATTTTATAATGAAATACATTTTTTAAAGTTTAAAAAAGTTTTCTCTTCTTCTCCTAAAATGCTTATTTGCTTTCAGTATTAAATAAGTCATGACTGTAAGGAGGCTGTCATCAGATTATGTGTCACATTTGTACATCTTAATATTGTTGTCACCTTACAGGAAAGTAAGAGCAGAAGGGGGCACTGGCGTTTCTATAATGGGTGCAAGGTGTGCGAAGCACATGGACCCTTGGGTCCAGGGGGGCTTCACACCACACACCCTGCACCCATTTAATTGTACTTACCTTTCTGTCGGTCCAGCACTGCTGCTTTAGAGGAGGGGACCCTATCAGACACCCTCCTGTCTTAAAGCACCTCTGGGGAGGGAGGGCTACATTGTATAACTAATTATCTCTAGAATGGAATGTGTGTTGATGACTGTACATTGCTAACTTTCAAGGACCTAACAAATGTCCCTTGATATTACAAGCGGTTGACATAAGAGAACCAACATAAAGATTTGATTGGTTTAAAACTGACTGTCAGTGAATTTATACGTATGTAGTTAATAAATAATTATAATAAATTGATTACATATAGGAGGATTCAACTAATGTGCTCCCCGCACGTGAGGGAGACGAGTTGCCGCTGCAAGGGCGGGTAACCATAGGCAGTGGCATAGGAACTCACCTCCCTCATTTGCACATTTATACTCACATCCCCATATGGTCTGGAGGTACCATAAGTGCGTCATATAGCCACACTTACTCAGGAGTGATATAATCACACCTAATTGAATTCTCCCCCAGTGTGTAAATGGAGCATAATCTTCTATACCAGAATCAATAGAAAAATTGCACATGGATGGAAATTAAGTAGTGAACCACATTTGATCCAATGCAGTGCCACAGATAGTCTAATTGCTACCTTGTGATCACCACTGCTTCCTGCAAGTATTGACTACATGTAATATATAGTGATGTGCACCGGAAATTTTTCGGGTTTTGTGTTTTGGTTTTGGATTCGGACGCGTTTTGGCAAAACCGCCCTGAAAATTTTTTGTCGGATTCGGGTGTGTTTTGAATTCGGGTGTTTTTTTTACAAAAAAACCCTCAAAAACAGCTTAAATCATATAATTTGGGGGTCATTTTGATCCCATAGTATTATTAACCCCAATAACCATAATTTCCACTCATTTCCAGTCTATTCTGAACACCTCACACCTCACAATATTATTTTTAGTCCTAAAATTTGCACCGAGATCGCTGGATGGCTAAGCTAAGCGACCCAAGTGGCCGACGCAAACACCTGGCCCATCTAGGAGTAGCACTGCAGTGTCAGACAGGATGGCACTTAAAAAAATAGTCCCCAAACAGCACATGATGCAAAGAAAAAAAGAGGTGCACCGAGGTCGCTGGATGGCTAAGCTAAGCGACCCAAGTGGCCGACACAAACACCTGGCCCATCTAGGAGTGGCACTGCAGTGTCAGACAGGATGGCACTAAAAAAAATAGTCCCCAAACAGCACATGATGCAAAGAAAAAAAGAGGTGCACCAAGGTCGCTGGATGGCTAAGCTAAGCGACCCAAGTGGCCGGCACAAACACCTGGCCCATCTAGGAGTGGCACTGCAGTGTCAGACAGGATGGCACTTAAAAAAATTGGCCCCAAACATCACATGATGCAAAGATAAATTAACGAAAAAAGAGGTGCAAGATGGATTTGTCCTTGGGCCCTCCCACCCACCCTTATGTTGTATAAACAGGACATGCACACTTTAACAAACCCATCATTTCAGTGACAGGGTCTGCCACACGACTGTGGCTGAAATGACTGGTTGGTTTGGGCCCCCACCAAAAAAGAAGCAATCAATCTCTCCTTGCACAAACTGGCTCTACAGAGGCAAGATGTCCACCTCCTCCTCATCATCCGATTCCTCACCCCTTTCACTGTGTACATTCCCCTCCTAACAGATTAGTAATTCGTCCCCACTGGAATCCACCATCTCAGGTCCCTGTGTACTTTCTGGAGGCAATTGCTGGTGAATGTCTCCACGGAGGAATTGATTATAACTCATTTTGATGAACATCGTCTTCTCCACATTTTCTGGAAGTAACCTCGTACGCCGATTGCTGACAAGGTGACCTACTGCACTAAACACTCTTTCGGAGTACACACTGGAGGGGGGGCAACTTAGGTAAAATAAAGCCAGTTTGTGCAAGGGCCTCCAAATTGCCTCTTTTTCCTGCCAGTATACGTACGGACTGTCTGACGCGCATACTTGGATGCGGTCACTCATATAATCCTCCACCATTCTTTCAATGGTGACAAAATCATATGCAGTGACAGTATACGACATGTCAGTAATCGTTGGCAGGACCTTCAGTCCGGACCAGATGTCAGCACTCGCTCCAGACTGCCCTGCATCACCACCAGCGGGTGGGCTCGGAATTTTTATCCTTTTCCTCGCAGCCCCAGTTGCAGGAGAATGTGAAGGAGGAGCTGTTGACGGGTCACGTTCCGCTTGACTTGACAATTTTCTCACCAGCAAGTCTTTGAACCTCTGCAGACTTGTTTCTGCCGGAAAGAGAGATACAACGTAGGTTTTAAATCTAGGATCGAGCACGGTGGCCAAAATGTAGTGCTCTGATGTCAACAGATTGACCACCCGTGAATCCTGGTTAAGCGAATTAAGGGCTCCATCCACAAGTCCCACATGCCTAGCGGAATCGCTCCATTTTTAGCTCCTCCTTCAATTTCTCCAGCTCCTTCTGCAAAAGCCTGATGAGGAGAATGACCTGACTCAGGCTGGCAGTGTCTGAACTGACTTCACGTGTGGCAAGTTCAAAGGGTTGCAGAACCTTGCACAACGTTGAAATCATTCTCCACTGCGCTTGAGTCAGGTGCATTCCCCCTCCTTTGTCTATATCGTAGGTAGCTGTATAGGCTTGAATGGCCTTTTGCTGCTCCTCCATCCTCTGAAGCATATAGAGGGTTGAATTCCACCTCGTTACCACCTCTTGCTTCAGATGATGGCGGGGCAGGTTCAGGAGTGTTTGCTGGTGCTCCAGTCTTCGGCAAGCGGTGGCTGAATGCCGAAAGTGGCCCGCAATTCTTCGGGCCACCGACAGCATCTCTTGCACGCTCCTATCGTTTTAAAAAAAATTCTGCACCACCAAATTCAATGTATGTGCAAAACATGGGACGTGTTGGAATTTGCCCACATGAAAAGCACGCACAATATTGGTGGCGTTGTCCGATGTCACAAATCCCCAGGAGATTACAATTGGGGTAAGCCATTCTGCGATGATGTTCCTTAGTTTCCGTAAGAAGTTGTCAGCTGTGTGCCTCTTATGGAAAGTCGTGATACAAAGCGTAACCTGCCTATGAACGAGTTGGCATTTGCGAGATGCTGCTACTGGTGCCGTCGCTGCTGTTCTTGCTGCAGGAGGCAATACATCTACCCAGTTGGCTGTCACAGTCATATAGTCCTGAGTCTGCCCTGCTCCACTTGTCCACATGTCCGTGGTTAAGTACAACTTAAAAAACTGCATTTTTTAGGACACTGGTGGCTTTTTTTCTGACGTCTGTGTACATTCTCGGTATCGCCTGCCTAGAGAAATGGAACCTAGATGGGATTTGGTACCGGGGACACAGTACCTCAAGCAATTCTCTAGGTCCCTATGAATTAACGGTGGATACCGGACACACGTTTAACACCACAGAAGCTGCCAAGACCTGAGTTATCCGCTTTGCAGCAGGATGACTGCTGTGATATTTCATCTTCCTTGCAAAGGACTGTTGGACAGTCAATTGTTTACTGGAAGTAGTACAAGTGGTCTTCTGACTTCCCCTCTGGGATGACGATCGACTCCCAGCAGCGCCAGCAGCAGTAGGCGTTACACTCAAGGATGCATCAGAGGAATCCCAGGCAGGAGAGGACTCGTCAGACTTGCCATTGACATGGCCTGCAGGACTATTGGCTTTCCTGTCTAAGGAGGAAATTGACACTGAGGGAGTTGGTGGTGTGGTTTGCAGGAGCTTGGTTACAAGAGGAAGGGATTTAGTGGTCAGTGGACTGCTTCCGCTGTCATCCAAAGTTTTTGAACTTGTCAATGACTTCTGATGAATGCGCTCCAGGTGACGTATAAGGGAGGATGTTCCTAGGTGGTTAACGTCCTTACCCCTACTTATTACAGCTTGAGAAATGCAACACACGGCTCGACACCTGTTGTCCGCATTTCTGTTAAAATAATTACACACCGAAGAGGTGATTATTTTGTAATTTGACCAGGCATGTCAATGGACATATACGTCCCATGTACAACAGGTGTCTCCCCGGGTGCCTGACTTAAACAAACCACCTCACCATCAGAATCCTCCTTGTCAATTTCCTCCTCAGCGCCAGCAACACTCATATCCTCATCCTGGTGTACTTCAACAGTGACATCTTCAATTTGACTATCAGGAACTGGACTGCGGGTGCTCCTTTCAGCACTTGCAGGGGGCGTGCAAATGGTGGAAGGAGCCACCTCTTCCCGTCCAGTGTTGGGAAGGTCAGGCATCGCAACCGAGACAATTGGACTCTCCTTGGGGATTTGTGATTTAGAAGAACGCACAGTTCTTTGCCAGCTTAAGTCTTTTCATATTTCTAGTGGGAGGATGAGTGCTTCCATCCTCATGTGAAGCTGACCCACTTTTTATGAGGAACATAGGAGAGGGCCTCAGCCGTTCCTTGCCACTCCGTGTCGTAAATGGCATATTGGCAAGTTTACGCTTCTCATCAGACGCTTTTAATTTAGATTTTTGGGTCATTTTACTGAACTTTTGTTTTTTGGATTTTACATGCTCTCTACTATGACATTGGGCATCGGCCTTGGCAAACGACGTTGATGGCATTTCATCGTCTCGGCCATGACTAGTGGCAGCAGCTTCAGCACAAGGTGGAAGGGGATCTTGATCTTTCCCTATTTTACCCTCCACATTTTTGTTCTCCATCTTTTAATGTGTGGAATTATATGCCAGTAATATATCAATAGCAATGGCCTACTGTACCGTACTGCTATATATATACTGGTGGTCAGCAAAATTCTGCACTGTCCTCTTACTATATACTGTGCACAACTACAATGCAGCACAGATATGGATAGTATACTTGACGACACAGAGGTAGAGCAATGGACTACTGTACCGTACTGCTATATATATACTGGTGGTCAACAAAATTCTGCACTGTCCTCCTACTATATACTGCACACAACTAAAATGCAGCACAGGTATGGATGGATAGTATACTTGACGACACAGAGGTAGAGCAATGGACTACTGTATCATACTGCAATATATATACTGCTGGTCAGCAAAATTCTGCACTGTACTCCTACTATATACTGCGCACAACTACAATGCAGCACAGGTATGGATGGATAGTATACTTGACGACACAGAGGTAGAGCAATGGACTACTGTACCGTACTGCTATATATATACTGATGGTCAGCAAAATTCTGCACTGTCCTCCTACTATATACTGCGCACAACTACAATGCAGCACAGGTATGGATGGATAGTATACTGGATGACACAGAGGTAGAGCAATGGACTACTGTACCGTACTGCTGGTGGTCAGCAAAATTCTGCACTGTCCTCCTACTATATACTGCGCACAACTACAATGCAGCACAGGTATGGATGGATAGTATACTTGACGACACAGAGGTAGAGCAATGGACTACTGTACCGTACTGCTATATATATACTGATGGTCAGCAAAATTCTGCACTGTCCTCCTACTATATACTGCGCACAACTACAATGCAGCACAGGTATGGATGGATAGTATACTTGACGACACAGAGGTAGAGCAATGGACTACAGTACCGTACTGCTATATATATACTGATGGTCAGCAAAATTCTGCACTGTCCTCCTACTATATACTGAGCACAACTACAATGCAGCACAGGTATGGATGGATAGTATACTTGACGACACAGAGGTAGAGCAATGGACTACTGTACCGTACTGCTATATATATACTGGTGGTCAGCAAAATTCTGCACTGTCCTCCTACTATATACTGCGCACAACTACAATGCAGCACAGGTATGGATGGATAGTATACTTGACGACACAGAGGTAGAGCAATGGACTACTGTACCGTACTGCTATATATATATATACTGGTGGTCAGCAAAATTCTGCACTGTCCTCCTACTATATACTGCGCACAACTACAATGCAGCATAGATATGGATAGTATACTTGACGACTCAGAGGTAGAGCAATGGACTACTGTACCGTACTGCTATATATATACTGGTGGTCAGCAAAATTCTGCACTGTCCTCCTACTATATACTGCGCACAACTAAAATGCAGCACAGGTATGGATGGATAGTATACTTGATGACACAGAGGTAGAGCAATGGACTACTGTACCGTACTGCTATATATATACTGGTGGTCAGCAAAATTCTGCACTGTCCTCCTACTATATACTGCGCACAACTACAATGCAGCACAGGTATGGATGGATAGTATACTTGACGACACAGAGGTAGAGCAATGGACTACTGTACCGTACTACTATATATATATATACTGGTGGTCAGCAAAATTCTGCACTGTCCTCCTACTATATACCAACTACAATACAGCACAGGTATGGATGGATAGTATACTTGACGACACAGAGGTAGAGCAATGGACTACTGTACCGTACTGCTATATATATACTGGTGGTCAGCAAAATACTGCACTGTCCTCCTACTATATACTACAATGCAGCACAGATATGGAGCGTTTTTCAGGCAGAGAACGTAGATATTTGCAGCACACTGAGCACAGATATTTGCTGCACACTGAGCACAGATATTTGCAGCACACTGAGCACAGATATTTGCAGCACACTGAACACAGAAACTGAGAGAACGCAGCCACGTCCTCTCGCTATCATCTCCAATGCACGAGTGAAAATGGCGGCGACGTGCGGCTCCTTATATAGAATACGAATCTCGTGAGAATCCGACAGCGGGATGATGACGTTCGTGCGCGCTCGGGTTAACCGAGCAAGGCGGGAAGATCCGAGGCTGCCTCGGAACCGTGTAAAATAGGTGAATTTGGGGGGGGGTTCGTATCTTGACGAACCGAACCCGCTCATCTCTAGTAATATACTGATATATTACTAATACTCTATATTGTACTTGTATGCAAACTGTTAAAATGGAGTAAGTCATGCCCTTATTACCAATGTCATGTAACAAATGTGTAATGCTTGTGTACAGTACTGTGTAATGTATTTAACAACAGGGCATCTATGAATTTTATCTGTACCAAACAAAGGTTCTATATTACTGTATGTCAGATAAGGAACTATATTGCAATTCTGACAGCTGCTAAATTCTTATTAATGCAATACATGATGCTCATAATAAAATATAATCTCTCAGTATGTAACAAAATAAATAACACAGTATATTAAACACATTACATATTTGTTTATTTGACAGAAGAACAAGCCTAGTCTGAGCTTAAAACATGATATAAATGGTTTATATCACAAACTGATGACTACCCCATTTGTTTGCAAATTTCATGTGTATTATGGGAGACTATTCCATGACATTCATTCAGCAGAAACAAACCATAGTCACTTGGGAATATCCATACTACAGTATTACAGAGGGCTAATTGTAATTACTACACTGAAAGGTATTTGTTTTATATAGTGTGAAAGAAACAAAGCTGTTTTCCTCATGAAATCCAAATATTGTAGCCAACATATTTATGTGAATAATATATATCCAGTCATAATACTTATCCTTTCAATCAAAACCTTAATGCAATTGCCCTTTGTGAGTGGGAATAGCTCCGCTCACAACAATGGGAATAGAAGCAGTCTTTATTATACAGTTGGGCTAGGTTTGTATCTTGATATCTGATGAACGACCTCTTTATTTGGCCAAGAAAACAGTGAAAGAGAAAACTCAGTGGAGGACTAATGTAGCTACTGGCAGATTGCCGAATACCTGATTAATCTGATACCTTTCCTGCAAATCTTTTTTTAGACTATCATTAATTTCCTTGCTTACACTTCTGGCTTTCGGCGCTGTACTCTGTTGGGTGTATTTATTTTTCGGAGATAGACACATTTAGAGGATATACACAAATATTAATTTCATAAAACAAATGTGCAGCAGGTTTAGATAAATAATATAGATGCACAAAGGTATACTGTAATTCTGCTAAATTCCTGAAATGCATACACATTTCCTTTGCTACATATTTAAAAGTTGAGCTCATTAGTAATAGAGCCTAAGCAAGGTATATTCTGTAAGATAAGCAACAAATGTGTGTGTGACCTATATAGAAATTCCTCACAACTTCAATCTTTGTGTGGCATTTTCCTTCACGGGAGAGTTAATAAATGTCCCCCACTGGGCTTCATGTTTGCCCAATATGTTTCATATTGCTGTACAGTACATTTGAAGTAACAAATTATTGATAATTCAATTATTATTTTATTAAAGTTAAATGTGTGCTAGAAATTATTATATTTTTTTACTGTCAGTTTATATTACTGGAGTAAAATTTGTGCTGGTAAATTGGAAACCAAAATCAAACATAATTTAATCTCACTCGGGTGCAATCATTTAACTGAAAAACAGTTGTCAGCTAAAATATAACAGACATATACAGAGGTGGATTAAGACACAATGTTGAGGCTGTGGGCTTGTTTCAGAGATGGACGCAGTTGCTGTGCGATAATATGCTAATGCAGCAGGAGGTGTTTTGTATAAATAGACGCCTCCTGCTGGTTTCTCTGATCCAATGCTGCATCCAAAGATGCAGCATCGGATCATCTGAGTGAACATCGCCCATCTGAGTAATCCTCAGGTTACACAGGATGACCGGTGTTTTCATGCTGCCAAGACCAGTGAAGCTGCAGTACACACAAAACATCCCCATTTTTGGAAATGCCCACCTCTCCGTGCTCCCAAACTGAGTATATCAGTGATGTGTAGTGAGGTGAGGCAGAGCCTTTCCTGTCATACTAACATATAAGCCTGAATTTTGACTATATAAAGTATATGAAAAATACTAAGAATATATTAGAAATATCTTCTTCGTATTATTGTAATAATTTTTACAGTCAGAACTCTGGAGTAAAAAGTGTATGGGGTATATTCAATTAGGGTTGAAAGCTGCCGTCTGTTGAAAAGACTGCAGTTTTCGACTTTTTAAGGTGGAATCGTGATTTGACCTATTCAATCTCAGCTGTTTTTATTTGACAAGTCTGGGAATTCGACTTGTCGAATAGTACGTGACTCGGCGGTATAGCTGCCGATTCACGTACTTTTGAGGGAAACGGGGCCAAATTCGACAGGATTTGGCCCCGTTTCCGACCATCTCAGTCCGACATAAAAAAATGATGGACTGAGATGAGGGACTGTGGAGGAGAGGAGGGAGAGTCGCGGGGAGACAGGGGAAAGCCGCGGGCAGCCAGACGGGGACAGAGCAGTGCTGGAGGATGTCACAGCTGCTGCCCACAGCAGCGTCCACCCGGCTCCAGCAAGCGAGACCTCGCTTGCTGGAGCCGGGTGAACGCTGCCATGAGCGGCGGCTGTGATGCGGGGACGGGGAGCGGAGGGACGTGAGGCAGAGAGACGGGGGGGGAGGGGGAGAGACGGGGGAGAGCCACGGGCAGACTGGGGAGAGCTGACCTGCATTCCCGAAAGTAAGGGTGTGTCATCCTAGTGTCCTGGGAATTCCGAGACCAGGGTCTAAATCTTCCAATGGACATTTTCTGTCCCTGGGTAGTTCTGGAGGTCATCGTGATGACCGATACTGCCAACATCATTACCATTGCAATTGCGATCTGCTGCTGCATCTTCGGACGGAGTACTCCTGTCACAGATGCTGGCATTAGGCGTTTTTTCCTACAGACACCTCCTGCTATATTAGCATTTTTACACATCTCTGAATCGGGCCCAGTGTTTCATAATCCATTGTATCAATATAATCAATCCATTTCATTCTGTTTTTAGGTCTGTGGGAAAAAAAGAATGTACATATAATTTATTTATTGTCACCAGTATCTACAGCCCCCATGTTATAGACAAGGGAAAATTGTGCAGTGTAAAGAAAAGTGATCGACAGTAACGAGAAAATTAAAGCTACTTGCCTTAGTGCTTACAATCTAAGTAAAAATCTTAGGCACATTAGGCAGAATACATTCGCTGTTATACAAAAATACAACATTAAAATGTACCATTTTCTTCAATTCTCATAAAAATGAATGTATTGCAAGTGCTACATCTGGAATGCAGCTTAAATGACTTTCCAGGAAAACTAATGTTGACAACATTTATTACCCTTGCTAGAAGGAAGTATATTGTCATAAAGTGGTTGAATAAACATGTGTATTATCTGGAGGTAAAACAAGGAATACAGTAAATGTATAGCTTAAAAACAAATGCGTATGTATGGCTGCGTTAAGGCTACAACTAGCGATGGAGAGCTCGGAAGGAATGCCTTAGATCAGTAGATCCCAAACTTTTTTGAACCACGGCACTAGGGAATCACAATTTATTTTATTTCACCTCTAGGCCAAAAGTTTTGTATTGAGAAATTGAAAAAATATATATGAAATTAAGTAAATTGTGTTTAGGGGCCGGATGTAATAGCGCCGAGGTCGGCGGCCGTGCAGGATGCTGGCCAAACTCGGACGTTTTTTTTGTACATGATTGCCCCTTTAAAAAAAAGTCTGAGTTCATCCGGCATCCCGCACCGCCTCCGTACTCGGGCGCTATTACATCCAGCCCTATACAGTATGTCATTTTTAGGTTCAGTTATGTGGTGAGGAACAGGATTCTAATTGTCCACATAATTTAATGATTGGAAGCCACAAGCACTGTTTTTTCCTATTACATTGAGCATAATTAATGGACCGCCAAGCAAATGCAGCCCTGCAAGTGCCCCGAGGCACCCCAGGATGCTACGGTACCCATTTAGGGAACCATTGCCTTAGACATTAATCTGTGTAATACTATAAACGTACTAGATGCAGAATATATATATAATACTGGACTTCATTCAGGTCCGGTCACTGCTGCGTCTCATGCAGCAAAGTACTGATCATTGGTACTTTGTGCATGTGAAAGACCCATTCTGCGCATACAATCCTGTGACACAGGATGCAGAGCGGCAGCAGACTGTAAGTGATTGACAGTCTGCTGCCATCTGGGGGGCAGGGAGGGGGCGGAGACGGCCTCCGTTAGTGAAAACAGAGGCATGCTACTGCCGTTTAGAGGGAGAGGAAGAGGTCGTGGACCTTCATTGTAGGACAGAGATTTCCTAGAATCTGCAACGGGCGGCTTGCGCTGCACCAAAACCCCCCCTCCCCCCACTGTCTTTTTGAAAATATTGCAGGGGTGCCACAACTTTTTTGGTTGGGGGGATCAAGATATAATTTCACTTTGGCACCCCTAAGTCGCTGAATGTCGCTCCCTCAAGGCATGCTTGCCTACTATTGGAAACTAGTTTGCGGGAGATTCTAGGGAGTTTGTGCAGCGCGACACTGAGGGTGTGTGTTTACCTCCACCTATGGGCGTATCTATTACCACCCAGGGGCTGTCCTGCAGTATCAGGTGGAAAGTAGTCCTCTGACCAAATATTTTTATTACCTCCATTGTATACACTCAAACTCACACACACACAGGGGTCACGGACAAACACACATGGGTCAGTGCCAGCCTACACACACAGGGGTCAGTGCCAGTCGACATACACACATGTCTTACAACATCCCTTGCTTCCACTGGTGCACTGCTAATAAAGGCACCACCAAAATGGCATTAGAAGCCCACACACATGGACTGCACACTCCCCAGTGACTCTTATACCCCTTTTACACCACCTGAAATATCCAGGGATTTTTGCACGGGAGAACGCTAAATCCCGGGACTGCAGGCAGTGTAAAAGGGTCCTTCTTCTAAACCCTGGTTTATTTTCCCCGGGAATCCAACCCAGCTTGCGTGCAGGGTTGTACACGGGTAAGACCCGGGGCAGGAGGCGGTTTAAATGGGTAAGCAGGGTCATCAAAAGCATGGCAGAGACCTTCCCTTATGCACTCTCCCATTTTCATACTGAGGTCAAGTGCAGATGGAGCAAGAGACAAGTGGGTCGGCCATTGCTCTGGACCCGAGCCTTATTATTTGCCACCACCGGTTGTTTGTGGCCCTTTTACATAATACCTTTTACAACCTTCACTACTGGGTAGGGTAGAAAATAATTTCATGGTAGGCTGAAAATAATTGTGGTCACTGCCAGTCTACACATAGACACACACATACACTCACTGAGACACTCACCTTGGGACTAGGCACTGCTCCTCCAGCCTGTAAACCACGGAGCCACCTCCCTGCTGTGCTGTCAATATCCCCAACTGAGCGGCTCTCTGCGCTGGGCAAGCTCCTCCATGACTTCCCCTCACGGATGTCTCGATGCCCGCAGCTCTCAATGCACTGCAGCTGCCGCGGGAAAAGAGCTCTTTGAAGTGTTGTCTCCATGCCTGCACTGGTGCCTAACTGCTCGCAGGCTCTGCTGTGCTCTTAACGAAGCCCACAGGTCCACAGCGTAGTGCATGGCCGGCCTATTCAGCATGGTTGTGCTAAGGCCTGCTTTCATTTCGTCCGGACTCGTGCATGCGCGGCCCATTTTTGAGATTGGGCTGGGGGAGTCCGGGATTTGGTGAGCTTGTCGGGGCAGCGGGACAATGGTGTGAGGAACTGGAGCCTCCCGCAGGATGCTATCTATCTATCTAGTGTATTAGAAGAAATTTACAGCATTAAGGGGCACATTTACTGTTCAATGAGGTTTAGACTTGATAAATAGAATTTCTTTGACATCTGATGCAGAATGCCTGTAATACTTTCAGAGGATACTTATATTTTAATGGTATCCGATTTTTGGGGTAATTTCCCACAAAACTTGTATAATAAATATGCCCCAAAAACATAACTGCAACATGTGAGGGACTTTATGTAGAACACGAAGAGATAGGATCCTCTCATAGCTTTCACACTGTCTGAGGCTGTGCATGGAAGGAAATGAGACTTTACAGGGTACATTTTCAGCTGAACCCGGTTGGATATGGGTGAAGGTCAGGGGGTGTCGCGAGGGAAGGGGGTGGGAGGACAAAGGGGAACTGGGGGTGAGGATGGGAGGAACATATGAACTGGGAGCCAACCCACAGTAACTAGCCACACACTGTAGGGGTTGGATCTATGTCCATAGGGCGAGTAGGGCCCGTGAGGCAGGCAGAGAAGAGCTGTGGGGAGAGAGGAGGTAGAGCAGCCAAAAAGGTTATTATCTCCATCCTGACATTGCCTGTATTAACTGTAGATGGTGGCTGCACGGCGAACCGTGACCCAGTACTTTGAGAGGCGCTTTTCAAATATTTTGGGGAGGGAAAGCCACATCCTTAACCTCCTGTTCCAGCTCCTATGACTGTAGTTGCAAAAATGAAACTTCCTAAGAGGCGTTTATGCCCGTTTATGTGCTGGTCTCCATGTATCGCATTTGTGTGAACTAGAGATTAGTGATGTGCACCGGACATTTTTCGGGTTTTGTGCTTTGGTTTTGGATTCGGTTCCGCGGCCGTGTTTTGGATTCGGACGCGTTTGGCAAAACCTCCCTGAAAATTTTTTGTCGGATTCGGGTGTGTTTTGGATTCGGTTTTTTTTTTTACAAAAGACCCTCAAAAACAGCTTAAATCATAGAATTTGGGGGTCATTTTGATCCCATAGTATTATTAACCACAATAACCATAATTTCCACTCATTTTCAGTCTATTCTGAACACCTCACACCTCACAATATTATTTTTAGTCATAAAATTTGCACCAAGGTCGCTGGATGGCTAAGCTAAGCGACCCAAGTGGCCGACACAAACACCTGGCCCATCTAGGAGTGGCACTGCAGTGTCAGGCAGGATGGCACTTCAAAAAAAGTGTCCCCAAACAGCACATGATGCAAAGAAAAAAAGAGGCGCACCAAGGTCACTGTGTGACTAAGCTCAGCAACCCAAGTGGCCGGCACAAACACCTGGCCCATCTAGGAGTGGCACTGCAGTGTCAGGCAGGATGGCACTTCAAAAAAATAGTCCCCAAACAGCACATGATGCAAAGAAAAACAGAGGCGCACCAAGGTCACTGTGTGACTAAGCTAAGCGACACAAGTGGCCGACACAAACACCTGGCCCATCTAGGAGTGGCACTGCAGTGTCAGACAGGATGGCACTTCAAAAAAATTGTCCCCAAACAGCACATGATGCAAAAAAAAAAAAAGAGGCGCACCAAGGTCGCTGTGTGACTAAGCTAAGCGACCCAAGTGGCCGACACAAACACCTGGCCCATCTAGGAGTGGCACTGCAGTGTCAGGCAGGATGGCAATTCAAAAAAACTGTCATCAAACAGCACATGATGCAAAGAAAAAAAGAGGCGCACCAAGGTCGCTGTGTGATTAAGCTAAGCGACACAAGTGGCCGACACAAACACCTGGCCCATCTAGGAGTGGCACTGCAGTGTCAGACAGGATGGCACTTAAAAAAAATTGTCCCCAAACAGCACATGATGCAAAGAAAAAAAGAGGCGCACCAAGGTCGCTGTGTGACTAAGCTAAGCGACCCAAGTGGCCGACACAAACACCTGGCCCATCTAGGAGTGGCACTGCAGTGTCAGGCAGGATGGCATTTCAAAAAAATTGTCCCCAAACAGCACATGATGCAAAGAAAAAAAGAGGCGCACCAAGGTCGCTGTGTGACTAAGCTAAGCGACCCAAGTGGCCGACACAAACACCTGGCCCATCTAGGAGTGGCACTGCAGTGTCAGGCAGGATGGCACTTCAAAAAAATAGTCCCCAAACAGCACATGATGCAAAGAAAAAAAGAGGCGCACCAAGGTTGCTGTGTGACTAAGCTAAGCGACCCAAGTGGCCGACACAAACACCTGGCCCATCTAGGAGTGGCACTGCAGTGTCAGGCAGGATGGCACTTCAAAAAAATAGTCCCCAAACAGCACATGATGCAAAGAAAAAAAGAGGCGCACCAAGGTTGCTGTGTGACTAAGCTAAGCGACCCAAGTGGCCGACACAAACACCTGGCCCATCTAGGAGTGCAACTGCAGTGTCAGGCAGGATGGCACTTCAAAAAAATTGTCCCCAAACAGCACATCATGCAAAGAAAAAAGGAGGCGCACCAAGGTCGCTGTGTGACTAAGCTAAGCGACCCAAGTGGCCGACACAAACACCTGGCCCATCTAGGAGTGGCATTGCAGTGTCAGGCAGGATGGCACTTCAAAAAAATTGTCCCCAAACAGCACATGATGCAAAGAAAAAAAGAGGCGCACCAAGGTCGCTGTGTGACTAAGCTAAGCGACACAAGTGGCCGACACAAACACCTGACCCATCTAGGAGTGGCACTGCAGTGTCAGGCAGGATGGCACTTAAAAAAAATTGTCCCCAAACAGCACATGATGCAAAGAAAAAAAGAGGCGCACCAAGGTCGCTGTGTGACTAAGCTAAGCGACACAAGTGGCCGACACAAACACCTGGCCCATCTAGGAGTGGCACTGCAGTGTCAGGCAGGATGGCACTTCAAAAAAATTGTCCTCAAACAGCACATTATGCAAAGAAAAATGAAAGAAAAAAGAGGTGCAAGATGGAATTGTCCTTGGGCCCTCCCACCCACCCTTATGTTGTATAAACAGGACATGCACACTTTAACGAACCCATCATTTCAGCGACAGGGTCTGCCACACGACTGTGACTGAAATGACTGGTTGGTTTGGGCCCCCACCAAAAAAAGAAGCAATCAATCTCTCATTGCACAAACTGGCTCTACAGAAGCAAGATGTCCACCTCATCATCATCCTCCGATTCCTCACCCCTTACACTGTGTACATCCCCCTCCTCACAGATTATTAATTCGTCCCCACTGGAATCCACCATCTCAGGTCCCTGTGTACTTTGTGGAGGCAATTGCTGCTGGTGAATGTCTCCACGGAGGAATTGATTATAATTCATTTTGATGAACATCATCTTCTCCACATTTTCTGGAAGTAACCTCGTACGCCGATTGCTGACAAGGTGAGTGGCTGCACTAAACACTCTTTCGGAGTACACACTGGAGGGAGGGCAACTTAGGTAGAATAAAGCCAGTTTGTGCAAGGGCCTCCACATTGCCTCTTTTTCCTGCCAGTATACGTACGGACTGTCTGACATGCCTACTTGGATGCGGTCACTCATATAATCCTCCACCATTCTTTCAATGGTGAGAGAATCATATGCAGTGACAGTAGACGACATGTCAGTAATCGTTGGCAGGTCCTTCAGTCCGGACCAGATGTCAGCACTCGCTCCAGACTGCCCTGCATCACCGCCAGCGGGTGGGCTCGGAATTCTTAGCCTTTTCCTCGCACCCTCAGTTGCGGGAGAATGTGAAGGAGTAGATGTTGACGGGTCACGTTCCGCTTGACTTGACAATTTTCTCACCAGCAGGTCTTTGAACCTCTGCAGATTTGTGTCTGCCGGAAAGAGAGATACAACGTAGGTTTTAAATCTAGGATCGAGCACGGTGGCCAAAATGTAGTGCTCTGATTTCAACAGATTGACCACCCGTGAATCCTGGTTAAGCGAATTAAGGGCTCCATCCACAAGTCCCACATGCCTAGCGGAATCGCTCTGTTTTTGCTCCTCCTTCAATGTCTCCAGCTTCTTCTGCAAAAGCCTGATGAGGGGAATGACCTGACTCAGGCTGGCAGTGTCTGAACTGACTTCACGTGTGGCAACTTCAAAGGGTTGCAGAACCTTGCACAACGTTGAAATCATTCTCCACTGCGCTTGAGTCAGGTGCATTCCCCCTCCTTTGCCTATATCGTGGGCAGATGTATAGGCTTGAATGGCCTTTTGCTGCTCCTCCATCCTCTGAAGCATATAGAGGGTTGAATTCCACCTCGTTACCACCTCTTGCTTCAGATGATGGCAGGGCAGGTTCAGGAATGTTTGGTGGTGCTCCAGTCTTCGGCACGCGGTGGCTGAATGCCGAAAGTGGCCCGCAATTCTTCAGGCCACCGACAGCATCTCTTGCACGCCCCTGTCGTTTTTTAAATAATTCTGCACCACCAAATTTAATGTATGTGCAAAACATGGGACGTGCTGGAATTTGCCCAGATGTAATGCACGCACAATATTGCTGGCGTTGTCCGATGTCACAAATCCCCAGGAGAGTCCAATTGGGGTAAGCCATGCTGCGATGATCTTCCTCAGTTTCCGTAAGAGGTTGTCAGCTGTGAGCCTCTTCTGGAAAGCGGTGATACAAAGCGTAGCCTGCCTAGGAACGAGTTGGCGTTTGCGAGAAGCTGCTACTGGTGCCGCCGCTGCTGTTCTTGCTGCGGGAGGCAATACATCTACCCAGTGGGCTGTCACAGTCATATAGTCCTGAGTCTGCCCTGCTCCACTTGTCCACATGTCCGTGGTTAAGTGAACATTGGGTACAACTGCATTTTTTAGGACACTGGTGACTCTTTTTCTGAGGTCTGTGTACATTTTCGGTATCGCCTGCCTAGAGAAATGGAAGCTAGATGGTATTTGGTACCGGGGACACAGTACCTCAATCAAGTCTCTAGTTGCCTCTGAATTAACGGTGGATACCGGAACCACGTTTCTCACCGCCCAGGCTGCCAAGGCCTGAGTTATCTGCTTTGCAGCAGGATGACTGCTGTGATATTTCATCTTCCTCGCAAAGGACTGTTGGACAGTCAATTGTTTACTGGAAGTAGTACAAGTGGTCTTCCGACTTCCCCTCTGGGATGACGATCGACTCCCAACAGCAACAACAGCAGCGCCAGCAGCTGTAGGCGTTACACTCAAGGATGCATCGGAGGAATCCCAGGCAGGAGAGGACTCGTCAGACTTGCCAGTGACATGGCCTGCAGGACTATTGGCTTTCCTGTGTAAGGAGGAAATTTACACTGAGGGAGTTGGTGGTGTGGTTTGCAGGAGCTTGGTTACAAGAGGAAGGGATTTAGTTGTGAGTGGACTCCTTCCGCTGTTACCCAAAGTTTTTGAACTTGTCACTGACTTCTGATGAATGCGGTCCAGGTGACGTATAAGGGAGGATGTTCCTAGGTGGTTAACGTCCTTACCCCTACTTATTACAGCTTGACAAAGGCAACACACGGCTTGATACCTGTTGTCCGCATTTGTGTTGAATTAATTCCACACCGAAGAGCTGATTTTTTTGTTTTTTGACCAGGCATGTCAATGGCCATATTCGTCCCACGGACAACAGGTGTCTCCCCGGGTGCCTGACTTAAACAAACCACCTCACCATCAGAATCCTCCTTGTCAATTTCCTCCCCAGCGCCAGCCACACCCATATCCTCATCCTGATGTACTTCAACAGTGACATCTTCAATTTGACTATCAGGAACTGGACTGTGGGTGCTCCTTCCAGCACTTGCAGGGTGCGTGCAAATGGTGGAAGGTGCAAGCTCTTCCCGTCCAGTGTTGGGAAGGTCAGGCATCGCAACCGACACAATTGGACTCTCCTTGGGGATTTGTGATTTAGAAGAACGCACAGTTCTTTGCTGTGCTTTTGCCAGCTTAAGTCTTTTCATTTTTCTAGCGAGAGGATGATTGCTTCCATCCTCAGGTGAAGCTGAACCACTAGCCTTGAACATAGGCCAGGGCCTCAGCCGTTCCTTGCCACTCCGTGTCGTAAATGGCATATTGGCAAGTTTACGCTTCTTATCAGACGCTTTCAATTTAGATTTTTGGGTCATTTTACTGAACTTTTGTTTTTTTGATTTTACATGCTCTCTACTATGACATTGGGCATCTGCCTTAGCAGACGACGTTGATGGCATTTCATCGTCTCGGCCATGACTAGTGGCAGCAGTTTCAGCACGAGGTGGAAGTGGATCTTGATCTTTCCCTATTTTAACCTCCACATTTTTGTTCTTCATTTTTTAATGTGTGGAATTATATGCCAGTATCAATAGCAATGGCCTACTACTATATATACTGCGCACAACTGAAATGCACCTCAGGTATGGATGGATAGTATACTTGACGACACAGAGGTAGGTACAGCAGTGGTCTACTGTACCGTACTGCTATATATTATATACTGGTGGTCAGCAAACTGTGCAAAAATGAAATGCACCACAGGTATGGATGGATAGTATACTTGACGACACAGAGGTAGGTACAGCAGTGGCCTACTGTACCGTAATGCTATATATTATATACTGGTGGACAGCAAACTGTGCAAAAATGAAATGCACCACAGGTATGGATGGATAGTATACTTGACGACACAGAGGTAGGTACAGCAGTGGCCTACTGTACCGTACTGCTATATATTATATACTGGTGGTCAGCAAACTGTGCAAAAATGAAATGCACCACAGGTATGGATGGATAGTATACTTGACGACACAGAGGTAGGTACAGCAGTGGCCTACTGTACCGTAATGCTATATATTATATACTGGTGGTCAGCAAACTGTGCAAAACTGAAATGCACCACAGGTATGGATGGATAGTATACTTGACGACACAGAGGTAGGTACAGCAGTGGCCTTCTGTACCGTACTCCTATATATTATATACTGGTGGTCAGCAAAATTATGCACTGTACTCCTACTATATACTGTCTACAATGCAGCACAGATATGGAGTGTTTTTCAGGCAGACAACGTATACTGGTGGTCACTGGTCAGCAAATCTCTGCACTGTACTCCTCCTATATAATATTATACTGGTGGTCCCCAGTCCCCACAATAAAGCAGCACACTGAGCACAGATATGTAGTGTTTTTCAGGCAGACAACGTATACTGGTGGTCACTGTCAGCAAAACTCTGCACTGTACTCCTGCTATATAATACAGCTGCTCCCCAGTCCCCACAATTAAGCAGTGTGAGCACAGATATATGCAGCACACTGAGCACAGATAAGGAGCGTTTTTTTCAGGCAGAGAACGGATAAAACTGGTGGTCACTGATCAGCAAAACTCTGCACTGTACTCCTCCTATATTATACAGCTGCTCCCCAGTCCTCCCCACAATTAAGCAATAAAGCACAATCAAGTTCAACAATAAAATTGCACGGAGAGGACGCCAGCCACGTCCTCTCCCTAACATTCCAATGCACGAGTGAAAATGGCGGTGACGCGCGGCTGCTTATATAGAATCCGAATCTCGCGAGAATTCGACAGCGGGATGTTGACGTTCGGGCGCGCTCGGGTTAACCGAGCCATACGGGAGAATCCGAGTATGCCTCGGACCCATGTAAAATGGGTGAAGTTCGGGTGGGTTCGGTTTCCGAGGAACCGAACCCGCTCATCACTACTAGAGATGAGCGGGTTCGGTTCTCAGAGATCCGAACCTTACCGAACTTTGCCTTCCGAGCCCGGATCCAAGTCAGGCTCAACCCGAGAACTCGGAAACCCGAATGCAGCAAAACGTCATCATCCCACTGTCGGATTCTCGCGGGATTTCGATTCCATATAAGGAGCCGTGCGTCGCGGCCATTTTCACTCCAGTCTCGGAGAGTGTAGTGAGAGGACGTGTTTCCGTCCTCCAGTGTCTGTGTGGGGGCGGGAAAGTGGGGTGGCAAGTCTTGTGCTGTGTTGTGCTGCTCAGTCCAGTCCAGTGTAGTCACAGCGTATTGTGCTGCATCAGTCCAGGCAGTCACAGTGTTGGTGTCCTCTCTTGCCAGTGTAGCTGTATAAAGTGTTGTTGACTGTGTTGTGCTGCATCAGACCAGTGGTGTCCTGCCTCATGTCCTGTCTCATCAGTCATTCCAGTGATGATATACGCTGCTGTTATATGTCCACTGCTGCCATATAATAATAACAACAACAACAACCACAAGTCTCTTACAGTATTGTTGTGTTGTGCTGCATCAGACCAGTGGTAGTGTCCTGTCTCATCAGTCATTTCAGTGACGATATATGCTGCTATATGTCCACTGCTTCCGTATAATAATAATAACAACAACCACAAGTCCCTTACAGTATTGTCGTGTTGTGCTGCATCAGACCAGTAGTAGTGTCCTATCTCATCAGTCATTCCAGTGCCGTATATAT
Source organism: Pseudophryne corroboree (assembly GCF_028390025.1). Taxonomy (NCBI): domain Eukaryota; kingdom Metazoa; phylum Chordata; class Amphibia; order Anura; family Myobatrachidae; genus Pseudophryne; species Pseudophryne corroboree. The sequence goes on along the minus strand of NC_086447.1, from coordinate 642,144,174 downwards.
TGTCTCATATAACTCCCAAAAAATAATGGAGAACAAAAAATTTGAGGATAAAATAGGCAAAGATCAAGAAGAACCACTTCCTCCTAGTGCTGAAGCTGCTGCCACTTGCCATGACATAGACGATGAAATGCCATCAACGTCGTCTGCCAAGGCCGATGCCCAATGTGACAGTAGAGGGCATGCAAAATCCATAAAGCCAAAGTTCAGTAAAAAGAACCAAAAAAAAATTTAAATCGTCTGAGGAGAAACGTAAACTTGCCAATAAGCCAATGGCAAAGAACGGCTGAGGCCCTGGCCTATGTTCATGGCTAGTGGTTCAGCTTCACATGACAATGGAAGCCCTCATCCTCCAGCTAGAAAAATTTAAAGAGTTAAGCTGGAAAGAGCACAGAAAAGAACTGTGCGTTCTGAGATGGTATCACAAATCCCCAAGGAGAGTCCATGTGTGTCGGCGGTTGTGATGCTTGACCTTCCCAACACTGGACGGGAAGAGGTGGATCCTTCCACCATTTGCACGCCCCCTGCAAGTGCTGGAAGGAGCACCCACAGTCCAGTTCCTGATATTCAATTTGAAGATGTCACTGTTGAAGTACACCAGGATGAGGATATGGGTGTTACTGGCGCTGAGGAGGAAGTTGATGATGAGGATTCTGATGGCGATGTGGTTTGTTTAAGTCAGGCAATGGGGGAGACACCTGTTGTCCTTGGGACGAAGAAGCCCATGGTGATGCCTGGGCAAACTACCAAATAAGCCACCTCTTCGTTGTGGAATTAGTTATCCACAAATCCGGACAACAGGTGTCAAGCCATCTGTTGCCTCTGTCAATCTGTAATAAGTAGGGGTAAGGATGTTAACCACCTAGGAACATCCTCCCTTATACGTCACCTGATGCGCATTCATCAGAAGTCAGTGTCAAGTTGTGAAACTTTGGGTAAGAGTGTAAGCAGTCCACTGACACCTAAATCCATTCTTCCTCCTGTACCCAAGCTCCTGCAAGCCACACCACCAACTCCCTCAACGTCAACTTCCTCCTCAGTCAGGAACGTCCGTAGTCTTGCAGGCCATGTCACTGTCAAGACCGAGGAGTCCTTTCCTAACCGGGATTCCTCCAGAGGATCCTGGAGTGGTACGCCTGCTGTTGCTGCTGTTGTTGCTGCTGGGAGTAGATCGTCATCCCAGAGGGGAAGTTGGAAGACCACTTGTACTACTTCCAGTAAGCAATTGACTGTCCAATAGTCCTTTGCGAGGAAGATGAAATATCACAGCAGTCATCCTGTTGCAAAACGGATAACTGAGGCCTTGACAACTGCAAAGACGTGCTGGTTAGTAAATTGTCAACTCAAGCGGAACGTGACCCGTCAACAGCTCCTCCTTCACTTTCTCCTGCCACTGGGACTGCAAGGAAAAGGATAAGATTTCCTAGCCCACCCACTGGCGGAGATGCAGGGCAGTCAGGAGTGAAAGCTGACATCTGGTCCGGACTGGAGGACCTGCGAACGATTACTGACATATCAACTGTCACTGCATATGATTCTGTCACCATTGAAAGAATGGTGGAGGATTATATGAGTGAAAGCATCCAAGTAGGCAAGTAGGCATGTCAGAAAGTCCGTACGTATACTGGCAGGAAAAAGAGGCAATTTGGAGGCCCTTGCACAAATTGGCTTTATTTTACCTAAGTTGCCCCCCGCTTCAGTGTGTACTCCGAAAGAGTGTTTAGTGCAGCCATTAACCTTGTCAGCGATCGGCGTAGGAGGTTACTTCCACTGAATGTGGAGAAGATGATGTTCATCAAAATGAATTATAAATTCCTCCGGGAAAACCTTTACCAGCAATTGCCTCCAGAAGGTAGACAGGGACCTGTGATGGTGGATTCCAGTGGGGACGAATTAATACTCAGTGAGGAGGATGTACACAGTGAAAGGGGTGAGGAATGACCCCCATTATACATATTATCTACAGTGCATTGCAGTTATTAATCTGGGCCCTCATTCCGAGTTGTTCGCTCGCAAGCTGCTTTTAGCAGCTTTGCACACGCTAAGCCGCCGCCTACTGGGAGTGAATCTTAGCTTAGCAGAATTGCGAACGAAAGATTCTCAAAATTGCGAATAGAAATTTCTTAGCAGTTTCTGAGTAGCTCGACACTTACTCTGCCACTGCGATCAGTTCAGTCAGTTTCGTTCCTGGTTTGACGTCACAAACACACCCAGCGTTCACCCAGACACTCCCCTGTTTCTCCAGCCACTCCCGCGTTTTTCCCAGAAACGGCAGCGTTTTCTCACACACTCCCATAAAATGGCCAGTTTCCGCCCAGAAACACCCACTTCCTGTCAATCACACTCCGATCACCAGAACGAAGAAATAACCTCGTAATGTCGTGAGTAAAATACCAAACTTCTTAGCAAATTTACTTGGCGCAGCCGCAGTGCAACACTGTCCGACACTGGGTGGATTTAGACCGCAGGGAGCCCTAAGCTAGATACTGATTTAGGGTCCCCCTCCCTCAAACAATCCATAGTACTATATTTTTATTCCTGATGTATACACTTTACATTATTTGTTGTTTTTCCTCCTTATATTTTATTACAGTATATTAATTCCCCCCCTTGCACCAGTTCCCCTCACCTCTAATTTATTAGTGACCTATTTCTATGATACCGTTGCCTGAACAGGGTAAATCATATACCAAATTAAATGTTTGGGTTCGTAGATTTGCAGAATTATATTGGCGTTGTAATTTGTTGCTTAGTTTCGGAATTATGTGACAAATTGTCCACCAGTCAATTACAATGCATCACCATCTTTGAAAATGTGACAGTTGTAATTTGAGCTGAGTTGTAAAATGAGACAGGCGTAACTTAAATAATAGAGACTTTTGTACAACGTAATATGAATTGGTATTATTATGTGACCATGCCCCTTTCCCATGAAGCCACGCCCCTATATTTTTGGCACTGGCCCTGTTTTGTATATAGGGGGAAGCGCCGGTGCTGTTTCTTGCACACAGCGCTAAAATGTCTAGTTACGGCACTGCAGCTATGCCGGCTAATGGACCATGCGTTTTGGGTGCACAGAGGGATATACCTTTTTCTCTCCCCTGGGGAGGATGGGGGGGGGGGGTTAGGTGGATGCGCCATTTTCCATAGTGCCCTGGGTGCCAATAGCCCCATCACGCCTCTGAATATACCACTTAATTACTGCATTTTAGATCAGTGCTTCCCTCACTGAATGTAGCAGGTCCCTATACCTTATTATTACACTCTCACTCACTGACTGCATTGCTTATGAGTTACCCAGGCTTACTGAATACTCATTATTATCCCCCCCTTACTCACTCACCACATTTTAGAACAGCAGTTTATAGCAGCATTTTATAATACCTATTATTACACCCCTTAGTCAGTGACTGTATTGATGATATATCAGTGCCCCCCATTGATTGTAGTGCCTGCTACAATCAGTGAGGAGGGCAGAGGGGGGGGGGGGGGGGCATTGATATAGTATAATAGAGTTACTCTGGAGGCACTGATACATAATCAATTACTGACCGAGGGGTGCAGTAATGGGTATTATAAGGGATGGGGGACCAGCTAATAGGAGATGGGGGATGTGCTAAAACCAGTGAGGGGGGGGGGGGGCAGCAATAATATATAACATACCTCCCAACAAGACCCTCTCCAGGAGGGAAGGAGGGACAAAATGCCCTGTTTCTGGACTTTCCTCTTAATTTATGATTGCTGGCTGCTGTTTTGAACAGGTTAATGGATAAGGAAGGTGAGAGCAAACATAAATTAAGAGGGAGGTCCAGGAACAGAGCATTCTGTCCCTCCTGGAGAGGGTCATGTTGGGGGGTATAATATAATGCAGGCAACCAAACCTTATAATACTTATTAAAACACCCAATCACGCTAGTGTTGACTTTATATTACATTATATATGAGTGCCTCTCCCCCACTTACTGATTGTGGCAGCCTAGCAGGCCCCGCATCTAGGGTTGCCACCTCTCCCTGATTTCCTGGATTCTCCAGGATTTGGTGGCAGCCCTCCAGGAGGCTTTTCCCTTCACCCAGATTTCTGGATTCGTCATCCCAGAGGGGAAGTTGGAAGACCACTTGTACTACTTCCAGTAAGCAATTGACTGTCCAATAGTCCTTTGCGAGGAAGATGAAATATCACAGCAGTCATCCTGTTGCAAAACGGATAACTGAGGCCTTGACAACTATGTTGGTGTTAGACGTGCGTCCGGTATCCACCATTGGTTGAGTGGTACTTAGAGAATTGATGGAGATAGTGTGTCCACGGTATCAAATCCCATCTAGGTTCCACTTCTCTAGGCAGGTGATACCGAGAATGTACACAGACGTTAGAAAAAGAGTCACCAGTGTACTACAAAATGCGGTTGTATCCAGTGTCCACTTAACCACGGACATGTGGACAAGTGGAACAGGGCAGACTAAGGACTATATGACTGTAACAGCCCACTGGGTAGATGTATTGCCTCCCACAGAAACAACAGCAACGGCACTAGTAGCAGCATCTCGCAAACGCCAACTCGTTCCTAGGCAGGCTACACTATGTATCACCGCTTTCCATAAGAGGCACACAGCTGACAACCTCTTACGGAAACTGAGGAACATCATCGCAGAATGACTTACCCCAATTGGACTCTCCTGGGGATTTGTGATATTCGACAACGCCACCAATATTGTGCGTGCATTACATCTGGGCAAATTCCAGCATGTCCCATGTTTTGCACGTATAATTAATTTGGTGGTGCAGAATTTTTTGAAAAACGACAGGGGTGTGCAGGAGATGCTGTCGGTGACCCGAAAAAATTGCGGGCCACTTTCGGCATTCAGCCACCGCGTGCCGAAGACTGGAGCGCCAGCAAACACTCCTGAACCTGCCCCGCCATCAACTGAAGCAAGAGGTGGTAATGAGGTGGATTTCAACACTCTATATGCTTCAGAGGATGGAGGAGCCGCAAAAGGCCATTCAAGCCCATACATCCACCTACGAAATAGGCAAAGGAGGGGTAATGCACCTGACTCAAGCGCAGTGGAGAATGATTTCCGTCTTGTGCAAGGTTCTGCAACCCTTCGAACTTACCACACGTGAAGTCAGTTCAGACACTGCCAGCTTGAGTCAGGTCATTACCCTCATCAGGCTTTTGCAGAAGCAGCTGGATAAATTAAAGGAGGAGCTAAAATGGAGCGATTCCACAAATTATGTGGGACTTGTGGATGGAGCCCTTCATTCGCTTTGCCAGGATTCAAGGGTGGTCAATCTGTTGAAATCAGAGCACTACATTTTGGCCACCATGCTCGATCCAAGGTTTAAAGTCTACGTTGTATCTCTCTTTCCAGCAGACACAAGTGTGCAGAGGTGCAAAGACGTGCTGGTTAGTAAATTGTCAACTCAAGCGGAACGTGACCCGTCAACAGCTCCTCCTTCACTTTCTCCTGCCACTGGGACTGCAAGGAAAAGGATAAGATTTCCTAGCCCACCCACTGGCGGAGATGCAGGGCAGTCAGGAGTGAAAGCTGACATCTGGTCCGGACTGGAGGACCTGCGAACGATTACTGACATATCAACTGTCACTGCATATGATTCTGTCACCATTGAAAGAATGGTGGAGGATTATATGAGTGAAAGCATCCAAGTAGGCAAGTAGGCATGTCAGAAAGTCCGTACGTATACTGGCAGGAAAAAGAGGCAATTTGGAGGCCCTTGCACAAATTGGCTTTATTTTACCTAAGTTGCCCCCCGCTTCAGTGTGTACTCCGAAAGAGTGTTTAGTGCAGCCATTAACCTTGTCAGCGATCGGCGTAGGAGGTTACTTCCACTGAATGTGGAGAAGATGATGTTCATCAAAATGAATTATAAATTCCTCCGGGAAAACCTTTACCAGCAATTGCCTCCAGAAGGTAGACAGGGACCTGTGATGGTGGATTCCAGTGGGGACGAATTAATACTCAGTGAGGAGGATGTACACAGTGAAAGGGGTGAGGAATCGGAGGATGATGATGAGGTCGACATCTTGTCTCTGTAGGGCCAGTTTGTGCAAGGAGAGATTGATTGCTTCTTTTTTGGTGGGGGCCCAAACCAACCAGTCATTTCAGCCACAGTCATGTTGCAGACCCTGTCGCCAAAATTATGGGTTTGTTAAAGCTTGCATGTCCTGTTTATACAACATAAGGGTGGGTGTGAGGGCCCAAGGACAATTCCATCTTGCACCTCTTTTTCTTCTTTGCATCATGTGCTGTTTGGGGACTAGTTTTTTTTAAGTGCCATCCTGTCTGACACTGCAGTGCCACTCCTAGATGGGCCAGGTGTTTGTGCCGCACACTTGTGTCACTTAGCTTAGTCATACAGCTACCTCATTGCACCTCTTTTTCTTCTATGCATCATGTGCTGTTTGGGGCCTATTTTTTAAATCTGCCTTCCTGTCTGTAACTGCAGTGCCACTCCTAGATGGGCCAGGTGTTTGTGCTGCACACTTGTGTCGCTTAGCTTGGCCATCCAGCTACCTAATTGCACCTCTTTTTCTTCTTTGCATCATGTGCTATTTGGGGACTAGTTTTTGAATAGTGCCATCTTGTCTGCAACTGCAGTGCCACTCCTAGATGGGCCAGGTGTTTGTGCCGCACTCTTGTGTCACTTAGCTTAGTCATACAGCCACCTCGGTGCAACTTTTATGCCTAAAAACAATATTGTGAGGTGTTCCGAAAAAACTGAAAATGAGTGGAAGGGAATGTTATTGAGGTTAATAATACCGAGGGGGGAGCAAAATTACCCCCAAATTCTGTGTATTTATGTTTTTTTCAAAAATCATCCAGATCCAAAACCAAAACCAAAAACACGAAAGGGTGGTTTTGGCAAAACCAAGCCAAAACCAAAACACGAAAGTGGAATTAGAACCAAAACACAGCCAGCCGCACATCTCTAGTGTGAACATCCCTTTAGTAAATTTTGCTTACATGAGAATTCCTCTTCACACCCTCGATCCTCCTCTCTAGTCGTAAGTGTAGATATTGTCGGAAATGTTTGAATCTGCATATCTGTAGTTGGTGTTGCTCATTTTCTGTGCATGACCAAAATGAATTCACACAAGATATACTAAGACACACTATGCATACTGGAACTTATTAGCTTCTGTTGAAGTTTTTCATTATGTTTACATTAATAAATGCAAACGCAACTAAGTCATCGGGAAACACCAGCAGCCCCCTGCATACTCAGCCAGGCTGTGTATGCAGGCGCACCGGCACCATCTTTCCCGTCACAGCAGCTGCGTGTGATGTCATGCGGCCACCCCGAAAATGGCCCAGGCCCGTCCGTAGTTTCATCGCCACGCCACCGCAATGCTATGTTACCATCCCCAACCGCTCCACTAACGCTTCTGCCTGACAATCAGGCAATGGCGTTCCCATCACTGCAATTCAGTCGCATCTACCGGACAGTAGTGATCAATGCTGTATAAGGCCCACGGTTCTAGTGTCACTGTGATTTCTGCTATAGAATAACTGTAACAGTAGAAGAATGCTTAGAATTCTCATGATGGGTAAATGATTCTGCACAACACATTTTCAGTGATGAAGTTTACAGTCTAAAAGAGTGGACAGGTGGGGAAGTTGTTCATAGCAAGAGATGTTTCTAGGTAGCATTTATCAAGTACATTCTATAGAATGATAGGTAGAAGCTAATTTGTTGCTATGGACAAGTTGTTGACCATAGATTGCTATGGATAAGAAGTTCTCCAATATATGGAAGGTTTGATATATCTCCCTAATTATACCCTACCACACTCATATATACACTACCAGCTATATGTGGATACTCTTTCTGATTATTGTGTTTGTCAATTTTTAGCCACATACAGTATATTGCTAATAGATGCTTGAAATAACGCATGCAGCATTGCAATCTCCATAGCTAAACATTAACAGTAGAAAAGGTCATACTGAAAAGCTCAAGGACTTTCAACATATACTGTAACACTGTGATAAGAAAGATGCCTCCTTTCTAATAAGTTATTTTGTCCTGCTGCAGCTGCCCTGGTCTACGGTATTGTTATTGTGAAGTGCAAATGAACGGGGGTGTACGTTCATAGCAGGTGCTTGGAGTCAAGAAAGTTTTAGGAAATGGGTCCACTGAAATGCATTTGTGAATCTACACCTATGGGCGTATCTATTGTCACTCAGTGTTCTGTCCTGCAGTGACAGGTGAAAACTACTGTAAACTACTGTAAAGTACAAAGCGCAGTACTGGCTACACAATGACATCACAGCTATATTACATAGTTACACACTGACATCACAGCTACATTACACACTGACTTGACACCTATGTTACACAGCAGGGCTACACGATGTCACACGCAGCCGCTGCGGGCCGGGGAGCGATGAGTTGCTCCCGGCCAGCACGCTAAAGCTGCGCTGGTCGGGAGCTACTCTTGAAGTGCAAAGGCATCGCTGCTGTGTGATGCCTTTGCAATTCTGCAGGGTGTGGGGGGGGGGGGCGGCACTGACATGCGGGGCGGGATAGCCCTGTGCTGGGCGTCCCCCCGCATGTCAGTGCGAATGATCGTAGCTGTGCTAAATTTAGCATAGCTACGATCATCTCGGAATGACCCCCCCATTGACATGACTCCTAAGTTATACAGCAGGGCTACATACTGATATCACGCAGCAGGGCTACATACCTACATTACACAGCAGGACTACACACTTACATCGCACCACATTACACAGCAGGGCTACACACTGACATCACACCCATATTACACAGCAGGGCAACACACTGACATCACACCACATTACACAGCAGGGTTACACACTGCCATCACACCTACATTACACAGCAGAGCTACACACTGTCATCACATCTACATTACACAGCAAAGGTACACAATGACATCACATCTATATTACGCAGCAGGACTACACACTGACATCACATCTATATTACGCAGCAGGGGTGGTCTTCAGTATGCCGACTGTCGGGATCCCGGTGCACAGTATACCGGCGCCGGAATCCTGACAGCCGACATACCGACACTTTTTCTCCCTCGTGGGGGTCCACAACCCCCCTGGAGGGAGAATAAAATAGCGTGGCACGCGTAGCGCGCCACCGTGCCCGCAGCGTGGTGAGCGCAGCGAGCCCACAAGGGGCTCATTTGCGCTCGCCACGCTGTTGGTATGCCGGCGTTCGGGCTCCCGGCGCCGGTATGCTGGTCGCCGGGAGCCCAGCCGCCGGCATACCATACTACACCCACGCAGCAGGGCTACATGCTGACATCACATCTACATTACACAGCAGGACTACACTATTACATCACACCTACATTACACAGCAGGGCTACTTACTGACATCACATATACATTACCCGACAGGGCTACCTAAGTACCAGAGGTGGATTCAGGGTTGGACTGGCCCAAAGGGGTACAGGGGAAAGCACCGGTCGGCCCCAATGCCTGGGGTCCACCTCCTCCTCTATGGATCAGGTCTCAACTGTGCACTTGAATTGTACATAGGGGGTCATTCCGAGTTGTTCGCTCGCAAGCTGCTTTTAGCAGCTTTGCACACGCTAAGCCGCCGCCTACTGGGAGTGAATCTTAGCTTATAAAAATTGCGAACGAAAGATTAGCAGAATTGCGAATAGACACTTCTTAGCAGTTTCTGAGTAGCTCCACACTTACTCGGCATCTGCCATCAGTTCAGTCAGTTTCGTTCCTGGTTTGACGTCACAAACACACCCAGCGTTCGCCCAGACACTCCTCCGTTTCTCCAACCACTCCCGCGTTTTTCCCAGAAATGGTAGCGTTTTTTCGCACACACCCATAAAACGGCCAGTTTCCGCCCAGAAACACCCACTTCCTGTCAATCACATTACGATCACCAGAACGAAGAAAAAACCTCGTAATGCCATGAGTAAAATACCTAACTGCATAGCAAAGTTACTTGGCGCAGTCGCACTGCGGACATTGCGCATGCGCATTAGCGACTAATCGCTCCGTTGCGACAAAGAAATAACGAGCGAACAACTCGGAATGACCCCCATTATACATATTATCTACAGTGCATTGCAGTTATTAATCTGGGCCCTCATTCCGAGTTGTTCGCTCGCAAGCTGCTTTTAGCAGCTTTGCACACGCTAAGCCGCCGCCTACTGGGAGTGAATCTTAGCTTAGCAGAATTGCGAACGAAAGATTCTCAAAATTGCGAATAGAAATTTCTTAGCAGTTTCTGAGTAGCTCGACACTTACTCTGCCACTGCGATCAGTTCAGTCAGTTTCGTTCCTGGTTTGACGTCACAAACACACCCAGCGTTCACCCAGACACTCCCCTGTTTCTCCAGCCACTCCCGCGTTTTTCCCAGAAACGGCAGCGTTTTCTCACACACTCCCATAAAATGGCCAGTTTCCGCCCAGAAACACCCACTTCCTGTCAATCACACTCCGATCACCAGAACGAAGAAATAACCTCGTAATGTCGTGAGTAAAATACCAAACTTCTTAGCAAATTTACTTGGCGCAGCCGCAGTGCAACACTGTCCGACACTGGGTGGATTTAGACCGCAGGGAGCCCTAAGCTAGATACTGATTTAGGGTCCCCCTCCCTCAAACAATCCATAGTACTATATTTTTATTCCTGATGTATACACTTTACATTATTTGTTGTTTTTCCTCCTTATATTTTATTACAGTATATTAATTCCCCCCCTTGCACCAGTTCCCCTCACCTCTAATTTATTAGTGACCTATTTCTATGATACCGTTGCCTGAACAGGGTAAATCATATACCAAATTAAATGTTTGGGTTCGTAGATTTGCAGAATTATATTGGCGTTGTAATTTGTTGCTTAGTTTCGGAATTATGTGACAAATTGTCCACCAGTCAATTACAATGCATCACCATCTTTGAAAATGTGACAGTTGTAATTTGAGCTGAGTTGTAAAATGAGACAGGCGTAACTTAAATAATAGAGACTTTTGTACAACGTAATATGAATTGGTATTATTATGTGACCATGCCCCTTTCCCATGAAGCCACGCCCCTATATTTTTGGCACTGGCCCTGTTTTGTATATAGGGGGAAGCGCCGGTGCTGTTTCTTGCACACAGCGCTAAAATGTCTAGTTACGGCACTGCAGCTATGCCGGCTAATGGACCATGCGTTTTGGGTGCACAGAGGGATATACCTTTTTCTCTCCCCTGGGGAGGATGGGGGGGGGGGGTTAGGTGGATGCGCCATTTTCCATAGTGCCCTGGGTGCCAATAGCCCCATCACGCCTCTGAATATACCACTTAATTACTGCATTTTAGATCAGTGCTTCCCTCACTGAATGTAGCAGGTCCCTATACCTTATTATTACACTCTCACTCACTGACTGCATTGCTTATGAGTTACCCAGGCTTACTGAATACTCATTATTATCCCCCCCTTACTCACTCACCACATTTTAGAACAGCAGTTTATAGCAGCATTTTATAATACCTATTATTACACCCCTTAGTCAGTGACTGTATTGATGATATATCAGTGCCCCCCATTGATTGTAGTGCCTGCTACAATCAGTGAGGAGGGCAGAGGGGGGGGGGGGGGGGGCATTGATATAGTATAATAGAGTTACTCTGGAGGCACTGATACATAATCAATTACTGACCGAGGGGTGCAGTAATGGGTATTATAAGGGATGGGGGACCAGCTAATAGGAGATGGGGGATGTGCTAAAACCAGTGAGGGGGGGGGGGGGCAGCAATAATATATAACATACCTCCCAACAAGACCCTCTCCAGGAGGGAAGGAGGGACAAAATGCCCTGTTTCTGGACTTTCCTCTTAATTTATGATTGCTGGCTGCTGTTTTGAACAGGTTAATGGATAAGGAAGGTGAGAGCAAACATAAATTAAGAGGGAGGTCCAGGAACAGAGCATTCTGTCCCTCCTGGAGAGGGTCATGTTGGGGGGTATAATATAATGCAGGCAACCAAACCTTATAATACTTATTAAAACACCCAATCACGCTAGTGTTGACTTTATATTACATTATATATGAGTGCCTCTCCCCCACTTACTGATTGTGGCAGCCTAGCAGGCCCCGCATCTAGGGTTGCCACCTCTCCCTGATTTCCTGGATTCTCCAGGATTTGGTGGCAGCCCTCCAGGAGGCTTTTCCCTTCACCCAGATTTCTGGATTCTCCAGGAATAAGGTGACCCTGGGAGCACCAGCAGTGCTCCTTGGCAGCCGAGGAACTCAGGGGGGCATTTACTAACCTGTTATAAGAGCGGAGAAGTGAGCCAGTGGAGAAGTTGCCCATGGCAACCAATCAGCATTGACGTAACATCTATAATTTGCATACTGTTTCTTTGTAAATGTGACCAACGCTCTACTTATATAAGTAATACTGGGGTGGCAGCGGTACGTGTGAGAGGTTAAACCCAGAAACCTCCAGTATTTAAAGTTCAAACAGGATTTACACAACTGCGCCTACTTGCAAAATAAATTGTCAGTATAAGTGAAAGAACCACGGAATAATATGTAGTATGAAAAATACTGACGTTTATTTGTATATAAATAATATAGGGTCAAAATTTGCTTTTACCCAAATGTATGAAAAAAATGATAGTGATAATCATGAAGTTGGGCAAAGAATGATGATAAAAAAAAAATATATATATATATATATATATAATATAAAAAAAGAAAATGAAAAATATAAAGTGGAAATGAAATAATTAGAAAAAATATGTCTAAGTCCCAAAATGTCTGGTGTGAGCAGAGTGTGGCGTCCCACCTCTTTTCCACCTTATTGTCGTTTTTTACTATCCGGTATCACAGTATAGATTGATATTTCTGGATTAGCAGGAATGTTGAATTCCACAGTTAGTCACAGTATCGCTGTGGGGTACCCCAATCTGGACAGTGGTGGGATGAGGTGATCAGGGTGAAGGTAAAATTAAATATCCCCGGACTCCCCGCTAACCTCCTCCGTCCTGTGCAGCAGGAGACGTCCGCAAACACAGACGTCTGCCAGTGTTCAAAACCGGAGGGACGCGGTCATGCCTCTGGGGGGAAGGTATCGACGACTTCTGGACCCACAAGGGGACTGTCCGCCGTGAACCTTCCCTCCTACGGGGTGTATTACCTTTTCTCCTGCGCTCGATCCCGTCACACACTTCCACTCCTTTCTTCTGTCTTCTCTCAGCCTGACGATCGGTGCTCCGCTCTCAGGTGTGTGTCCTCTCGGCCGTGCGGCTCCGTTTCTCCTCCACAGTGTCTCTTGCGAATCAGTTTGTTCCGTCCAGATATATTTCAAAATACTGTTGTTTTCTATAGATGATATGGAGAGTGGTGATGCAATGCTCAGTTCCTTCTGAGAAGGAACTGAGCATTGCATCACCACTCTCCATATCATCTATAGAAAACAACAGTATTTTGAAATATATCTGGACGGAACATACTGATTCGCAAGAGACACTGTGGAGGAGAAACGGAGCCGCACGGCCGAGAGGACACAGACCTGAGAGCGGAGCACCGATCGTCAGGCTGAGAGAAGACAGAAGAAAGGAGTGGAAGTGTGTGACGGGATCGAGCGCAGGAGAAAAGGTAATACACCCCGTAGGAGGGAAGGTTCACGGCGGACAGTCCCCTTGTGGGTCCAGAAGTCGTCGATACCTTCCCCCCAGAGGCATGACCGCGTCCCTCCGGTTTTGAACACTGGCAGACGTCTGTGTTTGCGGACGTCTCCTGCTGCACAGGACGGAGGAGGTTAGCGGGGAGTCCGGGGATATTTAATTTTACCTTCACCCTGATCACCTCATCCCACCACTGTCCAGATTGGGGTACCCCACAGCGATACTGTGACTAACTGTGGAATTCAACATTCCTGCTAATCCAGAAATATCAATCTATACTGTGATACCGGATAGTAAAAAACGACAATAAGGTGGAAAAGAGGTGGGACGCCACACTCTGCTCACACCAGACATTTTGGGACTTAGACATATTTTTTCTAATTTTTTCATTTCCACTTTATATTTTTCATTTTCTTTTTTTATATTATATATATATATATATATATATATATATATATATTTTTTTTTTATCATCATTCTTTGCCCAACTTCATGATTATCACTATCATTTTTTTCATACATTTGGGTAAAAGCAAATTTTGACCCTATATTATTTATATACAAATAAGCGTCAGTATTTTTCATACTACATATTATTCCGTGGTTCTTTCACTTATACTGACAATTTATTTTGCAAGTAGGCGCAGTTGTGTAAATCCTGTTTGAACTGATAATTTGCATACTATAAATTGATACAGAGCTGGTGATTGGTTGATGGGGCAATTTCTCCACTGGCTCACTTGTCCACTCTTATCACTGCTTAGTAAATGTCGCCCTCAGTGAATTACAGTGACTGTATCGCGAGATGATGACATCAAATCTTGCGAGACTGTGTTAAGCCCAGACTGAGCCGAAGCTGCCATGATTATTTTGTATATAAAATATTTTAGTAAATGTGAATGTATTTATTATATATCAGTGCCCCACTGATTGTAGCAGGCAGTACTTAATATATTAGAGTATTATAGCATATTGATATTTCATCAGTCAGTGTGTGCCTTCCCCCGCTCCCATCCCCCCAGGCCATGGTTGTTGCAGACCAACCCACACCTGCCAGATTGGAATTTTGAGTAGGTGGATGTTATACAAAATAAAAAAACATACTGTAATAAAGTACACAGGAAGGCCTCATGTTTTTCTCTGTGCGCATCCTAGCTCCTCTCTTTGCACGCCTGACGTCATACTGCAGGACTGGAGACACAGGCATGTGCTGGAGCCTACACCAAACAGCTGTCTAATTATTGACAGCCTGTCTGGATTATCAGCCTGCCCAGCTCTCGGACAATTTCAGCGGAGCACGTGGCCCACCGTAAATGCCCTTTATACAGCCTTGTCTTTTGATGCACCCAGCATCCATTGATCCCATGAAGCAGTTCTGGTGGTAACTTTAAACTGTAATGGAGTCCCTTACTTATTTTTTTAAAAGGCCATCTTGGGGGAAGATGAGTCTCCACTGCTGCTGATGCCTCATCCGCCCCCGCCACTGTAGAGAAATAGCATCCGTTCTGTCTGTGTCCTCCTTGGCTTGCCGAGCATGCTGCTGTGCTAGGGGCAAGGCGGCCACCACAGAACACAACTCCACTGTGCCAGTGGCCGGGCATTAAGCAACATGATGTCTCTCCTGCCGGCCCCACCTCCTTTCATTCCAGACTCACGCATGCGCAGTCCGAATTCTCACGAGCGCCAGTGGGAAACTGGGAGCTGCAGTCTAAGTTGCAAGGTACTCAGCCACAAAACAGCCCGCTGGATGTGGCAGGGTAGTCAAGCATGTCATAAAGGCACTGTGTAAAATAATTTAAATTCATGAGGTATAATTTTATTATATTTGATTTGTGTAGACAAAACAGAGATATTTGGTATTGTTACTTGTAACCATGGGTATAGCTATAGTTGGTGCAGAGGGTGCCATTGCTGTGGGGCTCACCCCACCTCAGGGGCCTGCTGCAACTGCAGCCAGGTCATAAAGTTGTCTACCATGTTCCTGGAAATACCCACTAAGCACTGTATGGCATAATGCGAACTGAGGGTATGGCATACTTACTGTTGGTACAGCCTCAGCATCAGTGGGCGGAATGGGGGCATGGACATGTGATCACGTCATTGTGCCTCCCCGCTTTTCAATGCCCATGTGACCAGCATTAAAAATCAGGTAGGGGGTGGCTACGATGACGAGATTCAGCGAAAATCTTTCCCAGACTGCCTATTTTAAAGGACGTCTATGTGGAAGCTACGGGGGTGCGGGAGGCTTAGGGGGGTTATGCCATCTCTGGGAGAGTTGCCTACCCTTCCGGGGGGGCATAGCGCCATACAATTTTCGTGAGTCTCCCGCCAGATCTGGGTGAGTAGGCAAGTATGCATGTGTACTGTCAGCAGTACAGTGTGGCATATTGTTAACTTAGAGCACTTCAATGTGACATAATGTGAACTGGGGATAGAGGGGCATATTTATTAAGCTTGGTGAAGTGATAAAGTGGAAGGTGATAAAGAACCAGCCAGTCAGCTCCTAACTGTCATTTTTCAAACCCAGCCTGTGACATGGCAGTTAGGATCTGATTGGCTGGTGCTTTATCACCTTCCACTTTATCACTTCACCGAGCTTAATAAATCTGCCCCACTGTGTGGTATAATGTGAATTAAGGCACTACCATGGGGCATAACATCAACTAGGGCACCACTACAGCGTTTAAAATGAACTAGGTCACTACTATTGCATATAAAATGAACAATTGTTGTGGAGAGAGGTGACTCTCTGAAAGGTGGATGGGGCCCCTTCAAAATGTGGCTGAGTTCTGGCTAGTCCTCTGCTCGTACTGTAAATGCTATGATCCTTTTTGTACAAAATAAAAAAATAATAATGCACCTATGTGTCACACACAAAAGAGAATAATGTCTTTACATTAGAGATGAGCGGGTTCGGTTTCTTTGAATCCGAACCCGCACGAACTTCACTTTTTTTTTCACGGGTCCGAGCGACTCGGATCTTCCCGCCTTGCTCGGTTAACCCGAGCGCGCCCGAACGTCATCATGACGCTGTCGGATTCTCGCGAGACTCGGATTCTATATAAGGAGGCGCGCGTCGCCGCCATTTTCACACGTGCATTGAGATTGATAGGGAGAGGACGTGGCTGGCGTCCTCTCCATTAGAATAGATTAGAAGAGAGAGAGAGAGAGATTGTGCAGACAGAGTTTACCACAGTGACCAGTGCAGTTGTTGTTAAGTTAACTTTTATTTAATATATCCGTTCTCTGCTATATCCGTTCTATGCCTGAAAAAAACGATACACAGCAGTCACACAGTGTGACTCAGTCTGTGTGCACTCAGCTCAGCCCAGTGTGCTGCACATCAATGTATAAAAGCTTATAATAATTGTGGGGGAGACTGGGGAGCACTGCAGGTTGTTATAGCAGGAGCCAGGAGTACATAATATTATATTAATTTAAAATTAAACAGTGCACACTTTTGCTGCAGGAGTGCCACTGCCAGTGTGACTAGTGGTGACCAGTGCCTGACCACCAGTATAGTAGTATATTGTTGTATACTATCTCTTTATCAACCAGTCTATATTAGCAGCAGACACAGTACAGTGCGGTAGTTCACGGCTGTGGCTACCTCTGTGTCGGCAGTCGGCACTCGGCAGGCAGTCCGTCCATCCATAATTGTATAATTATATACCACCTAACCGTGGTATTTTTTTTTTCTTTCTTTATACCGTCGTCATAGTCATACTAGTTGTTACGAGTATACTACTATCTCTTTATCAACCAGTGTACAGTGCGGTAGTTCACGGCTGTGGCTACCTCTGTGTCGGCAGTCGGCAGGCAGTCCGTCCATCCATAATTGTATTATTATAATATATACCACCTAACCGTGGTTTTTTTTTCATTCTTTATACCGTCATAGTGTCATACTAGTTGTTACGAGTATACTACTATCTCTTTATCAACCAGTGTACAGTGCGGTAGTTCACGGCTGTGGCTACCTCTGTGTCGGCAGTCGGCAGGCAGTCCGTCCATCCATAATTGTATTATAATATATACCACCTAACCGTGGTTTTTTTTTCATTCTTTATACCGTCATAGTGTCATACTAGTTGTTACGAGTATACTACTATCTCTTTATCAACCAGTGTACAGTGCGGTAGTTCACGGCTGTGGCTACCTCTGTGTCGGCAGTCGGCAGGCAGTCCGTCCATCCATAATTGTATTATAATATATACCACCTAACCGTGGTTTTTTTTTCATTCTTTATACCGTCATAGTCAGTCATACTAGTTGTTACGAGTATACTACTATCTCTTTATCAACCAGTGTACAGTGCGGTAGTTCACGGCTGTGGCTACCTCTGTGTCGGCACTCGGCAGGCAGTCCGTCCATCCATAATTGTATTATAATATATACCACCTAACCGTGGTTTTTTTTTCATTCTTTATACCGTCATAGTGTCATACTAGTTGTTACGAGTATACTACTATCTCTTTATCAACCAGTGTACAGTGCGGTAGTTCACGGCTGTGGCTACCTCTGTGTCGGCAGTCGGCAGGCAGTCCGTCCATCCATAATTGTATTATAATATATACCACCTAACCGTGGTTTTTTTTTCATTCTTTATACCGTCATAGTGTCATACTAGTTGTTACGAGTATACTACTATCTCTTTATCAACCAGTGTACAGTGCGGTAGTTCACGGCTGTGGCTACCTCTGTGTCGGCAGTCGGCAGGCAGTCCGTCCATCCATAATTGTATTATAATATATACCACCTAACCGTGGTTTTTTTTTCATTCTTTATACCGTCATAGTCAGTCATACTAGTTGTTACGAGTATACTACTATCTCTTTATCAACCAGTGTACAGTGCGGTAGTTCACGGCTGTGGCTACCTCTGTGTCGGAACTCGGCAGGCAGTCCGTCCATCCATAATTGTATTACAATATATACCACCTAACCGTGGTTTTTTTTTCATTCTTTATACCGTCATAGTCAGTCATACTAGTTGTTACGAGTATACTACTATCTCTTTATCAACCAGTGTACAGTGCGGTAGTTCACGGCTGTGGCTACCTCTGTGTCGGAACTCGGCAGGCAGTCCGTCCATCCATAATTGTATTACAATATATACCACCTAACCGTGGTTTTTTTTTCATTCTTTATACCGTCATAGTCAGTCATACTAGTTGTTACGAGTATACTACTATCTCTTTATCAACCAGTGTACAGTGCGGTAGTTCACGGCTGTGGCTACCTCTGTGTCGGAACTCGGCAGGCAGTCCGTCCATCCATAATTGTATTACAATATATACCACCTAACCGTGGTTTTTTTTTCATTCTTTATACCGTCATAGTCAGTCATACTAGTTGTTACGAGTATACTACTATCTCTTTATCAACCAGTGTACAGTGCGGTAGTTCACGGCTGTGGCTACCTCTGTGTCGGAACTCGGCAGGCAGTCCGTCCATCCATAATTGTATTATTATAATATATACCACCTAACCGTGGTTTTTTTTTCATTCTTTATACCGTCATAGTGTCATACTAGTTGTTACGAGTATACTACTATCTCTTTATCAACCAGTGTACAGTGCGGTAGTTCACGGCTGTGGCTACCTCTGTGTCGGCAGTCGGCAGGCAGTCCGTCCATCCATAATTGTATTATAATATATACCACCTAACCGTGGTTTTTTTTTCATTCTTTATACCGTCATAGTCAGTCATACTAGTTGTTACGAGTATACTACTATCTCTTTATCAACCAGTGTACAGTGCGGTAGTTCACGGCTGTGGCTACCTCTGTGTCGGAACTCGGCAGGCAGTCCGTCCATCCATAATTGTATTACAATATATACCACCTAACCGTGGTTTTTTTTTCATTCTTTATACCGTCATAGTCAGTCATACTAGTTGTTACGAGTATACTACTATCTCTTTATCAACCAGTGTACAGTGCGGTAGTTCACGGCTGTGGCTACCTCTGTGTCGGCACTCGGCAGGCAGTCCGTCCATCCATAATTGTATTACAATATATACCACCTAACCGTGGTTTTTTTATACCACCTAACCGTGGCAGTCCGTCCATAATTGTATACTAGTATCCAATCCATCCATCTCCATTGTTTACCTGAGGTGCCTTTTAGTTCTGCCTATAAAATATGGAGAACAAAAAAGTTGAGGTTCCAAAATTAGGGAAAGATCAAGATCCACTTCCACCTCGTGCTGAAGCTGCTGCCACTAGTCATGGCCGAGACGATGAAATGCCAGCAACGTCGTCTGCCAAGGCCGATGCCCAATGTCATAGTACAGAGCATGTCAAATCCAAAACACCAAATATCAGAAAAAAAAGGACTCCAAAACCTAAAATAAAATTGTCGGAGGAGAAGCGTAAACTTGCCAATATGCCATTTACCACACGGAGTGGCAAGGAACGGCTGAGGCCCTGGCCTATGTTCATGGCTAGTGGTTCAGCTTCACATGAGGATGGAAGCACTCAGCCTCTCGCTAGAAAACTGAAAAGACTCAAGCTGGCAAAAGCACCGCAAAGAACTGTGCGTTCTTTGAAATCCCAAATCCACAAGGAGAGTCCAATTGTGTCGGTTGCGATGCCTGACCTTCCCAACACTGGACGTGAAGAGCATGCGCCTTCCACTATTTGCATGCCCCCTGCAAGTGCTGGAAGGAGCACCCGCAGTCCAGTTCCTGATAGTCAGATTGAAGATGTCAGTGTTGAAGTACACCAGGATGAGGAGGATATGGGTGTTGCTGGCGCTGGGGAGGAAATTGACCAGAAGGATTCTGATGGTGAGGTGGTTTGTTTAAGTCAGGCACCCGGGGAGACACCTGTTGTCCGTGGGAGGAATATGGCCGTTGACATGCCAGGTGAAAATACCAAAAAAATCAGCTCTTCGGTGTGGAGGTATTTCACCAGAAATGCGGACAACAGGTGTCAAGCCGTGTGTTCCCTTTGTCAAGCTGTAATAAGTAGGGGTAAGGACGTTAACCACCTCGGAACATCCTCCCTTATACGTCACCTGCAGCGCATTCATAATAAGTCAGTGACAAGTTCAAAAACTTTGGGTGACAGCGGAAGCAGTCCACTGACCAGTAAATCCCTTCCTCTTGTAACCAAGCTCACGCAAACCACCCCACCAACTCCCTCAGTGTCAATTTCCTCCTTCCCCAGGAATGCCAATAGTCCTGCAGGCCATGTCACTGGCAAGTCTGACGAGTCCTCTCCTGCCTGGGATTCCTCCGATGCATCCTTGCGTGTAACGCCTACTGCTGCTGGCGCTGCTGTTGTTGCCGCTGGGAGTCGATGGTCATCCCAGAGGGGAAGTCGTAAGCCCACTTGTACTACTTCCAGTAAGCAATTGACTGTTCAACAGTCCTTTGCGAGGAAGATGAAATATCACAGCAGTCATCCTACTGCAAAGCGGATAACTGAGTCCTTGACAACTATGTTGGTGTTAGACGTGCGTCCGGTATCCGCCGTTAGTTCACAGGGAACTAGACAATTTATTGAGGCAGTGTGCCCCCGTTACCAAATACCATCTAGGTTCCACTTCTCTAGGCAGGCGATACCGAGAATGTACACGGACGTCAGAAAAAGACTCACCAGTGTCCTAAAAAAGGCAGTTGTACCCAATGTCCACTTAACCACGGACATGTGGACAAGTGGAGCAGGGCAGGGTCAGGACTATATGACTGTGACAGCCCACTGGGTAGATGTATGGACTCCCGCCGCAAGAACAGCAGCGGCGGCACCAGTAGCAGCATCTCGCAAACGCCAACTCTTTCCTAGGCAGGCTACGCTTTGTATCACCGCTTTCCAGAATACGCACACAGCTGAAAACCTCTTACGGCAACTGAGGAAGATCATCGCGGAATGGCTTACCCCAATTGGACTCTCCTGTGGATTTGTGGCATCGGACAACGCCAGCAATATTGTGTGTGCATTAAATATGGGCAAATTCCAGCACGTCCCATGTTTTGCACATACCTTGAATTTGGTGGTGCAGAATTTTTTAAAAAACGACAGGGGCGTGCAAGAGATGCTGTCGGTGGCCAGAAAAATTGCGGGACACTTTCGGCGTACAGGCACCACGTACAGAAGACTGGAGCACCACCAAAAACTACTGAACCTGCCCTGCCATCATCTGAAGCAAGAAGTGGTAACGAGGTGGAATTCAACCCTCTATATGCTTCAGAGGTTGGAGGAGCAGCAAAAGGCCATTCAAGCCTATACAATTGAGCACGATATAGGAGATGGAATGCACCTGTCTCAAGTGCAGTGGAGAATGATTTCAACGTTGTGCAAGGTTCTGATGCCCTTTGAACTTGCCACACGTGAAGTCAGTTCAGACACTGCCAGCCTGAGTCAGGTCATTCCCCTCATCAGGCTTTTGCAGAAGAAGCTGGAGGCATTGAAGAAGGAGCTAACACGGAGCGATTCCGCTAGGCATGTGGGACTTGTGGATGCAGCCCTTAATTCGCTTAACAAGGATTCACGGGTGGTCAATCTGTTGAAATCAGAGCACTACATTTTGGCCACCGTGCTCGATCCTAGATTTAAAGCCTACCTTGGATCTCTCTTTCCGGCAGACACAGGTCTGCTGGGGTTGAAAGACCTGCTGGTGACAAAATTGTCAAGTCAAGCGGAACGCGACCTGTCAACATCTCCTCCTTCACATTCTCCCGCAACTGGGGGTGCGAGGAAAAGGCTCAGAATTCCGAGCCCACCCGCTGGCGGTGATGCAGGGCAGTCTGGAGCGACTGCTGATGCTGACATCTGGTCCGGACTGAAGGACCTGCCAACGATTACGGACATGTCGTCTACTGTCACTGCATATGATTCTCTCAACATTGATAGAATGGTGGAGGATTATATGAGTGACCGCATCCAAGTAGGCACGTCACACAGTCCGTACTTATACTGGCAGGAAAAAGAGGCAATTTGGAGGCCCTTGCACAAACTGGCTTTATTCTACCTAAGTTGCCCTCCCACAAGTGTGTACTCCGAAAGAGTGTTTAGTGCCGCCGCTCACCTTGTCAGCAATCGGCGTACGAGGTTACATCCAGAAAATGTGGAGAAGATGATGTTCATTAAAATGAATTATAATCAATTCCTCCGCGGAGACATTGACCAGCAGCAATTGCCTCCACAAAGTACACAGGGAGCTGAGATGGTGGATTCCAGTGGGGACGAATTGATAATCTGTGAGGAGGGGGATGTACACGGTGATATATCGGAGGGTGAAGATGAGGTGGACATCTTGCCTCTGTAGAGCCAGTTTGTGCAAGGAGAGATTAATTGCTTCTTTTTTGGGGGGGGTCCAAACCAACCCGTCATATCAGTCACAGTCGTGTGGCAGACCCTGTCACTGAAATGATGGGTTGGTTAAAGTGTGCATGTCCTGTTTTGTTTATACAACATAAGGGTGGGTGGGAGGGCCCAAGGATAATTCCATCTTGCACCTCTTTTTTCTTTTCTTTTTCTTTGCATCATGTGCTGATTGGGGAGGGTTTTTTGGAAGGGACATCCTGCGTGACACTGCAGTGCCACTCCTAGATGGGCCCGGTGTTTGTGTCGGCCACTAGGGTCGCTAATCTTACTCACACAGCTACCTCATTGCGCCTCTTTTTTTCTTTGCGTCATGTGCTGTTTGGGGAGGGTTTTTTGGAAGGGACATCCTGCGTGACACTGCAGTGCCACTCCTAGATGGGCCCGGTGTTTGTGTCGGCCACTAGGGTCGCTAATCTTACTCACACAGTCAGCTACCTCATTGCGCCTCTTTTTTTCTTTGCGTCATGTGCTGTTTGGGGAGGGTTTTTTGGAAGGGCCATCCTGCGTGACACTGCAGTGCCACTCCTAGATGGGCCCGGTGTTTGTGTCGGCCACTAGGGTCGCTAATCTTACTCACACAGCTACCTCATTGCGCCTCTTTTTTTCTTTGCGTCATGTGCTGTTTGGGGAGGGTTTTTTGGAAGGGCCATCCTGCGTGACACTGCAGTGCCACTCCTAGATGGGCCCGGTGTTTGTGTCGGCCACTAGGGTCGCTAATCTTACTCACACAGCTACCTCATTGCGCCTCTTTTTTTCTTTGCGTCATGTGCTGTTTGGGGAGGGTTTTTTGGAAGGGACATCCTGCGTGACACTGCAGTGCCACTCCTAGATGGGCCCGGTGTTTGTGTCGGCCACTAGGGTCGCTTATCTTACTCACACAGCGACCTCGGTGCAAATTTTAGGACTAAAAATAATATTGTGAGGTGTGAGGTATTCAGAATAGACTGAAAATGAGTGTAAATTATGGTTTTTGAGGTTAATAATACTTTGGGATCAAAATGACCCCCAAATTCTATGATTTAAGCTGTTTTTTAGTGTTTTTGGAAAAAAACACCCGAATCCAAAACACACCCGAATCCGACAAAAATAATTCGGTGAGGTTTTGCCAAAACGCGTTCGAACCCAAAACACGGCCGCGGAACCGAACCCAAAACCAAAACACAAAACCCGAAAAATTTCAGGCGCTCATCTCTACTTTACATATATTTTCAAATATTGTGGAAATCTTCTTTAGGGTGTGTACACACGGTGAGATATTTTCTTTCGATTTTGACTATATAGTCCTCTCCGGGCGGCTGTGCGCTGCGGGCAGCGGTTGCCCGCAGCACGCAGCGGCATGTAATGAGTCAGTTTGACTCATTACATGCTTTGGGCCCCTGGACAGAGGCGGGCCCCAGTGCAACGCACTGGTTGCACTGGCGGTAGTTCCGCCTCTGTCTGGGACATTTGCCCACGTCCACTTGTGTCGCAATTATTTGAATACATCCTTAGTAGTGATGAGCGGGTTCGGTTCGTCGGGATCCGAACCCCCCGAACTTCACCCTTTTTACACGGGTCCGAGACAGACTCGGATCCTCCCGCCTTGCTCGGTTAACCCGAGCACGCCCGAACGTCATCATCCCGCGGTCGAATTCTCGCGAGATTCGTATTCTATAAAAGGAGCCGCGCGTCGCCGCCATTTTTCACTCGTGCATTGGAGATGATCGTGAGTGGACGTGGCTGGCGTCCTCTCAGTTTCTATGTTCAGTGGGCTGCAAATTGTGCTGCAAATATCTGTGCTCAGTGTGCTGCAAATATCTGTGCTCAGTGTGCTGCAAGTGCAAATATCTACGTTCTCTGCCTGAAAAACGCTCCATATCTGACTGTGCTCAGTGTGCTGCAAATATCTGTGCTCAGTGTGCTAATTGCTTTATTGTGGGGACTGGGGACAAGCAGTATTATATAGTAGGAGGACAGTGCAGAGTTTTGCTGACCAGTGACCAGTGACCACCAGTATTATACGTTCTCTGCCTGAAAAACGCTCCATATCTGTGCTGCATTGTAGTATATAGTAGGAGGACAGTGCGGAATTTTGCTGACCACCAGTATAACTATATATATAGCAGTACGGTACAGTAGTCCACTGCTCTACCTACCTCTGTGTCGTCAAGTATACTATCCATCCATACCTGTGGTGCATTTCAGTTTTGCACAGTTTGCTGACCACCAGTATATACTATATAGCAGTACGGTACAGAAGGCCACTGCTCTACCTACCTCTGTGTTATCAAGTATACTATCCATCCATACCTTTGGTGCATTTCAGTTTTGCACAGTTTGCTGACCACCAGTATATAATATATAGCAGTACGGTACAGTAGGCCACTGCTCTACCTACCTCTGTGTCGTTAAGTATACTATCCATCCATACCTGTGGTGCATTTCAGTTTTGCACAGTTTGCTGACCACCAGTATATACTATATAGCAGTACGGTACAGTAGGCCACTGCTCTACCTACCTCTGTGTCGTCAAGTATACTATCCATCCATACCTGTGGTGCATTTCAGTTTTGCACAGTTTGCTGACCACCAGTATATACTATATAGCAGTACGGTACAGAAGGCCACTGCTCTACCTACTTCTGTGTTGTCAAGTATACTATCCATCCATACCTGTGGTGCATTTCAGTTTTGCACAGTTTGCTGACCACCAGTCTAACTGTCCATGCACAAAAATTTTTATACAGATGTATGAGTATGTAAGTACAATCCATGTACACAGTATGGCAAAGAAATAACAGATGTATGTGCAACTGTAAATGAGAACTGTAATAATTAATACCCGAAGATAAATGATAAAAGAGAACAAATTGCCCTACTTAACTCTAAAAGGGATTCCAGAGTCTATTTTAAAAGTTATTGTCATTATCTTTTATTGTTAAATAACAAGACAGTGACAAAGGTGCAACAATATTCATTTTTGTTATGTTTCAGAAAGTAGAAATGACTTTGGGGCAGATGTATTAAGCCTGGAGAAGGCATAAGGAAGTAATAAAGCAGTGATAAGTGCAAGGTGATAACACACCAACCAATCAGCTCCAATATGTAAATTGACAGTTATGAGCTGATAGGCTGGTGCATTATCACCTTCCACTTATCACCGCTTTATCACTTCTTTATACCTTCTCCAGGCTTAATACATTTGCCCATTTATTAGGTCTTGCGTAAAAATGAAAAACGTAATATAGTTATTGCAAAAAAAGGTTCCTTTTCCTTTATTTCTATCTTATGTTTATTGCACATAGGCCCTCTTTCCAATTTGATCGCACGCTGACGATTTTCGCAGCGCAGTGATCAGATTACTACTGTGCATGCGTATGCACCACAATGCGCACGCGTGTTGTACGGGTACAAACAGCATTGTTGCTGTGCAATGCTTCTAGCGACGATTATTATGATATAGTGCAGCGGTGGCCAACCCGCGGCTCTCGAGCTGCATGCGGCTCGGTCGGCTACCGCAACCCGCCTCCTGCTGCCTGACACCAACAGCCCTGCACACTTCAGTTCTCAGTGTTCTAATGGTGCTGGCCCGTGAGCCAATCAGAGCTCGCAGATCGGTAGATAAGGCTCTTGGTTGGCTGCCGGACCGCAAGCTTTGATTGACTCATGGAGATACACACCACTGGAGACTGAGGGGCAGGAGAGTCACACGCTGCGCTCTCCTCCCCGCCCTCACACACAAACAGCAGCAGCGCTGTAGTCAGCAGAGAAGCAGCTCGGAGAGCAGCACTTGGAGGGGTACCTGGCACTGGGGGCATATATGTATCTGGCACTGTGGGGCATATATGTATCTGGCATATGTGTACCTAGCACTGGAGGCATATCTGTATCTGACACTGTGGGGTATATGTGTACCTGGCACTGGGGTCATATATGTATCTGGCACTGTGAGGACATGTGTATCTGGCCCTGGGAGCATATATGTGTCTGGCACTGTGGGGACATGTGTACCTGCACTGGGGCCATATATGTATCTGGCACTGTGGGGCATATGTGTAACTGGCACTGGGGGCATATATGTATCTGGCACTGTGGGGCATATGTGTACCTGGCACTGTTGGAACATGTGTATCTGACATTGAGGGCAAATATGTATCTGGCACTGTGGGGGGCATGTGTATCTGGCACTGGGGGTATATATGTATCTGGCACTGTGGAGACATGTGTATCTGGCACTGGGGCCATATATGTATCTGAGGGGAAATGTGTATCTGCCTCTGGGGGTACTGAGGGGAAATGTGTATCTGCCTCTGGGGGTATATATGTATCTGGCACTGTGGGGACATGTGTATCTGTCACTGGGGGCATATATGTACCTGGCACTGTGGGGCATATGTGTATCTGGCACTGTGGGGCATATATGTATCTGGCACTGTGGGGAAATGTGTATCTGGCACTGTGGGGCATATGTGTACCTGGCACTGTGGGAGCATATATGTATCTGGCACTGTGAAGGCACCCATTTTTGGCATTTTTATATGTATGTAGCACTGTACTGGGTCATTATATGTATGTGGCACTGTACAACGTGACTTAAAACGGGGTTATGACACAAGGTCATACTCCTACAAACAGCATACCAAAAGGAGTGCGCACAAAAATGGGGTGTGACTTTGACAATTAGGCCACGCCCCCATTTTTGCCTTTGGTGCGCGCATGATAGTGGCTCTTACTCTTGACTACAGACCTTTTCTGACTCTTTGCCTCTGACTGGCTGGCCAGCCCTGATATAGTATCTAAAAGTAATTACTGAAGACTAGTCAGAATACTGTAGGCCTATCAGGTTTAAGAACGATAGAAAAGGTGATGATTTTTGTGTCTATGTGAAGATTTGGACTTGATAGTCTATACAGGTTGATACACTGTACAGGTTGAGTCTTCCATAGCCGAAATGCGAGGAAGTATTTTGGATTTTTTAATTCTTTGGACTATTTACATACCATCATGAGATACAGTATCTTGGCGACGGGACCCAAGTCTAAACACAAAATGCATTTATTTATGTTTCATACAGTATACACCCTGAAGGTTATTTTATACTATAATTTTAATAATTTGTGTTCATTAAACCAACAGAAAGCAAAGGTGTCACACTATCTTAATCAAGCACAACATTTTTTGTATTATTTCGGAATTTTGGAAATGGGAGACTCAACCTGTAGTGTACTTGAGAGACATGCACTAATAAAGAAAGGTCTGAATGTTGTGCATTATAAACCATTTGACATAAACAATTATATTGCTAATCAATGAAATTAAATTGTAAATTATTGAAAACTGAACAGTGATCACGCTGAGTCCAAAAAAAAGGGGATCCCAGGAACCCCTCACTTTTAAAAATTGGGGTCCTACCTGTCCTTTTCTGGGTACCATTGGAATGAAGGTTCTTATTAATCTTATCAATGATTTGGACACTACAAAAGTGCTGCAAGGGGGAGGAGGGGGGTGACAATGCTACTCGGCTGTGTAGCATACAGGACCCAAATGCTGACAGGAGACAGGGAAAAGACTGAGTACTGGGTGTCCCAGGCATTACCTGCCCACAGAGAAGGCACTCACAGGCATGGATGACTGTCAGTGAGTGCCCTATCAGAATGTAGTTAATCTCTGAAACACTGAGAGTATGGACATGCGCGCCGAAGGCGCACAGCAAACAATTAGGGCCGTGGCTTTGTGGGGAAGAAGCGTGACCACATAATCGTGCCAATTCACATTATACCACACAGTAGTGCCGCTTATACACATTGCTCCAGGTAGAACCTCCTATACACACACTTCGCCAGGTAGAGCACGTTATACATATTGCGCCAGAGAGCACGTTCTACACTTTGCGCCAGGCAGAGCACATTATACACATTGCACCATGAAGAGCATGTTATACACATAGCACCAGGTATAACACATTATACACATTGCATCAAGTAGAACACATTCTACACGTTGCGCCAGGTAGAGCGCGTTCTTCACATTGCAACAGGTAGCGCACGTTATACACTTTGCACAAGGCAGAGCACATTATACACATGTCACCAGGCAGAGCACGTTATACATATTGCACTAGGCAGAGTAGCACATTATACACTTTGCGCCAGGCAGAGCACATTATACACATTGCAGCAGGCAGAGCACATTATACACATTGCGTCAGGAAGAGCATGTTATACACTTTGTGCCAGGCAGAGCACATTGGCCCTCATTCCGAGTTGATCGCTCGCTAGCTGCTTTTAGAAGCAGTGCACACGCTAGGCCTCCGCCCTCTGGGAGTGTATCTTAGCTTAGCAGAATTGCAAACGAAAGATTACCAGTTCTGCAATTAAATATTTCCCTGCAGTTTAGAGTAGCTCCAGACCTACTCCTAGATTGCGATCACCTCAGCCCGTTTATTTCCTGGTTTTACGTCACAAACACGCCCTGCGGTTCGCCCAGCCACTCCCCCGTTTCTCCAGCCACTCCTGCGTTTTAGCCTAACACGCCTACATTTTTTAGCACACTCCCGGAAAATGGTCAGTTTCCGCCCAGAAACACCCACTTCCTGTCAATCACTCACCGATCAGCAGAGCGACTGAAAAGCGTCGCTCGGACTTGTGTAAAATTGCATCGTTTTGTGTGAAAATACAAAAAAAAAAAAGTATGCATGCGCAGAATCGCCCATTTTTAGCCTGATCGCTATTCTGCTAAAAATGGCGCGAGCGAACAACTCGGAATGGCCACCATTATACACATTGCACCAGGCAGAGCATGTTATACACTTTGCGCCAGACAGAGCACATTATACACATTGCACCAGGCAGAGCACATTATACACATTGCGCCAGGCAGAGCATGTTATAAACTTTGTGTCAGGCAGAGCATGTTATACACATTGCGCCAGGAAGAGCACATTATACACATTGCGCCAGGAAGAGCATGTTATACACTTTGTGTCAGGCAGAGCATGTTATACACATTGCACAAGGACAGAGGCGTCGGAACTGGGGGGGCAAGGGGGCAGCTCGCCCCCCCCCCCCCAAATATGAGAGGCGCCACCGATATTCAGGAGGAGCGATGTGCGGTCAGCTGAAAGACCGCACATCACAACCTCCGCTCCGTGCAGGGACTGAGCAGCAGCAGGATATGGCTGTGTTCAGCCCCTCCTGCTCCCAGGCTCAGTTCAACAGCGCTGGCTGCCTCCCCCTTACCAGGGTCGGCTCACGGCCCCAGTGAAGTGCCGCAATTCGCGGGTGATTAGGGGGCGTGGCCTAACGGAGAGAAGTGCCTGCTGTCCCTGCATTGCAGAGACCTGTGGCTGGGTTGTCACAGGTAAGAGGCTGTCCGTCCTGCTCCCACTCCCACTCCCCCCCCCCTCCAATGGCAAATGTAGGATTTGTAAGGGGAGTCCAGGGGTCCATATCCTGTATGTATATAACATTAAAATAAATTATATATATATATATATATATATATATATATACATACTGTATATATATATATATATATATATATATATATATTTTTTTTTTTTTTTTACCGGCTCTCCTAATAGGTATATAAACTGCTCCGGGTGCCCGCACTGCCATACAACCTTATCTCTGTGCCGCACTCCTGGATAATAAAACATCACTCAGACACCAGTTTCAGCGTTATCAACATTTCATGGTCTACACCATTTCATCAGGATATAGTCCAGGAGTGCGGTACAGAGACAAGGTTTTATATAGAGACCGCTGCCCTCTGTCTCCTCTTCTGCTGCATTGCAGCCGCCCCCAGTCTCCTCTGCACCTCTGCCAACTCCCACAGACTCCTCTGCATTATTGCCAATGCCCACAGCCTCCTTCGCCCCGCGCTGACCACAGCATCCTCATCCACCGCAGACCACAGCCTCCTCCGCACCACCGCTGCTTAATAGGTAATTTTACTCTGCTGCCTTTCTCTCTCCCTATGTCCCTGCTGTCACTCTCCATGTCCCTCTCCCTGACTGTATGTCCCTTTCCCTGACCCTCTGTCACTCTCCCTGAATTTCGGCTCATACTGTGTGGTATAATGTGAATATCGGCTCATACCGTGTGCTGTAATGTGAATTTCAGCTCATACCGTGTGCTATAATGTGAATTTCGGCTCATTCTGTGTGCTAGAATGTGAATTTCGTCTCATACTGTGTGCTATAATGTGAATTTCGGCTCATTCTGTGTGCTATAAGGTGAATTTCGGCTCATTCTATGTGCAACAATGTGAATTTCGGCTCATTCAATGTGCTATAATGTGAATTTTGGCTCATACCGTGTGCTATAATGTGAATTTTGGCTCATACTGTGTGCTATAATGTGAATTTCGGCTCATTCTGTGTGCTATAATGTGAATTTCTGCTCATTCTGTGTGCTATAATGTAAATTCCGGCTCATTCTATGTGGTATAATGTAAATTTCGGCTCATACCATTGGCTATAATGTGAATTTTGGCTCATTCTGTGTGCTATAATGTAAATTTCGGCTCAGTCTGTGTGCTATAATGTAAATTTCAGCTCATACCGTGTGGTAAAATGTGAAAGGGGCACCAGTACTAGACAGTATATGGGGTACTACTATTGTCACTTGTGAAGCATAATGTGTATAAGGGGTATATGGTGTGGTAAACTACACTGAAGGGTACGTCCCCTTTTGAGTGGCCAGGCCCCTTTCCCAGAGCATAGTTACCGCCTTCACTTTTCCATACCCCCACTGCTCCCCGGAGGTCCCGGGGGCCAGCCTCACCTACACAATGGTGCTTGCTGGTGCAATACTGCAGTCCCAGGCTCCTCCTTCCCCCATCGCAGCACCTCCGTCAGTGGGACTCCCGGCCACCATCTACATGGTGCGGCCTCCACCCCACCGTGGTGCTGCCTCCTTTTCGTCCCCATAGTATTGCCTCCTCCTCCCTGGTGGCTCCGCCCCCAGTGGCGCCAAATGGAAAATGTATCTTGCCCCCCCCAACCTATAAATGTTCTGACGCCCCTGCACAAGGACAATAATGGAAAATGTGCAGTGGAAAACGTCACAATTAACATTTAATGATGTGAATGTAAATCCGAGGCTGTCAGCAGTGGGTGACCTCGGTAGTATATAAAGCATAAAATTAAAGACCTTTCCTTACCATATAAAAAAGAGGACATGATCAACTGTCATTTTGAAACACAAATATTCCTGCTGCTAGCTAGGTAATGCTAACCTAAACAACGTGACATGTAATAAAAGCATTTAAAAGCTGAAACCCACCACAAAACACCTATACATAATTAGCAATATCGTACTTGGCAAGGCCTCTCCAACTGTGATGGGACTACAAGTCCAAGCACATCCAGTTGACATGCTGGGACTTGTAATCCCACCACATTTGGACAGGCACAGGCAGCATTATAGTTACCGAGGACCCCCAGACTGCTTACTTATTTTCACAGAGCTCTAGGGGCCAGATTGCATGGGACTCACAGAAGGTAGCCCCCGGACCAGGCTATACTGGCATCTAATCACCCCCTGCAGCACGCCGCGACCCGACTGTCACACACTCTCCAGCAGTTAGCTGTACACTTTTCCAGGGAGTTGTGCCATGCCCAGACCCCATGGGGAGCCCCAGAGGCATTCACAGCCTGTCCACCACCATATCAGCTCTCCGCGGGAACCCCGCAGCGGTCATAACAGTAAAAACATAAGCCACCTCAGCATAGCCAACCCCTCTCCTCTCAGAGGGCGGCACCACAGGAAACCCCTCAGCAAGCCTAGCTTGTTTACCTGCTCGGTCACGGTTCATGCACTTTGCTATCGCCAGCACCCCCCTGGATGCTGTGGAAACCCCCCTGACAGCATAGAGCAACTTAGCCCAGTCACCTGCTTCACTCACCCACCGTGATCAGCACCTTGCATGGATCCATTTTGCATGGTCCAGGAGAGGCACCAAAGAGGAGGGGAAAGGCTCCACCTCCTCTGTTTATACCATGCTGCCAGGCCAGCAATCAATCATGCAAATGGCCACTAAGAATTGGGGCATGGCTTCACAGGGAAGGGGTGTGGCCACACAATAATACCAATTCAGATTACGGTGCACAGTAGTCTCTATTATTCAAATTACGCCACACAGTAGCGCCACTACACCAGGTAGAGCCCCTTTTACACATTATGGCAGAGTCCACCTTTTACACATTACGGCAGACAGTGTCCCCTTTTTACACATTACGGCAGACAGCATCCCCTTTTTACACATTACGGCAGACAGCGTCCCACTTTTTTACACTTTACGGCAGACAGTGTACCCTTTTTACACATTACGGCAGACAGCGTCCCCAGCGTCAAGTGAGGGTACCAGGCGCAGTTATTTACATTGCTTTTCTGGAATTCCGGACTTCTACTCTCTCTTTCTCTATACATTATATATATATACAAGTTGTGCTTATAAGTTTACATACCCTAGCAGAATTTGTGATTTTCTGGCCATTTATCAGAGAATATGAATGATAACTCACAAACTTTTCTTTCACTCATGGGTGATGCCATTTATTGTCAAACAACTGTGTTTACTCTTTTTAAATCATAATGACAATAGAAACTACCCAAATGACCCTGATCAAAAGTTTACATACCCTGGAGATTTTGACCTGATAAAATGCACACAAACAAATGGGTTTGCATGGCTACTAAAGGTAACCATCCTCACCTGTGATCTGTTTGCTTGTAATCAGTGTGTGTGTATATAAAAGGTCAGTGAGTTTCTGGACTCCTGAAAGACCCTTGCATCTTTCATCCAGTGCTGCACTGACGTGTCTGGATTCTGAGTCATGGGGAAAGCAAAAGAATTGTCAAAGGATCTGCAGGAAAAGGTAATTGAACTGTATAAAACAGGAAAGGGATATAAAAAGATATCAAAGCAATTGAGAATGCCAATCAGCAGTATTCAAACTCTAATTAAGAAGTGGAAAATGAGGGATTTTGTGGAAACCAAATCACGGTCAGGTAGACCAACAAAAATTTCAGCCACAACTGCCAGGAAAATTGTTCGGGATGCAAAGAAAAATCCACAAATAACAGGACTCTCTGAAAAAAAGTGGTGTGGTTGTTTCAAGATGCACTATAAGGAGGCATTTGAAGAAAAATGGGCTGCATGGTCGAGTCGCCAGAAGAAAGCCATTACTACGCAAATGCCACAAAGCATCCTGCTTACAATACTCCAAACAGCACAGAGACAAGCCTCAAAACTTCTGGAACAAAGTCATTTGGAGTGATGAGACAAAAATTTAACTTTTTGGCCACAACCATAAACGTTACATTTGGAGAGGAGACAACAAGGCCTATGATGAAAGGTACACCATTCCTACTGTGAAACACGGAGGTGGATTGCTGATGTTTTGGGGATGTGTGAGCTACAAAGGCACTGGAAACTTGGTCAAAATTGATGGCAAGATGAATGCCGCATGTTATCAGAAAATACTGGAGGAAAATTTGCACTCATCAGCCCGGAAGCTGCGCATGGGACGTACTTGGACGTTCCAACATGACAATGATCCAAAACACAAGGCCAAGTCGACCTGTCACTGGCTAAGGCAGAATAAAGTGAAGGTTCTGGAGTGGCCGTCTCAGTCTCCTGGCCTCAATATCATTGAGCCACTCTGGGGAGATCTCAAACGTGCAGTTCATGCAAGACAGCCCAAGAATTTACAGGAACTGGAGGCTTTTTGCCAAGAAGAATGGGCAGCTTTACCATCTGAGAAAATAAAGAGCCTCATCCACGACCACAACTACCACAAAAGACTTCAAGCTGTCATTGATGTTAAAGGGAGCAATACACGGTATTAAGAACTGTGGTATGTAAACTTTTGATCAGGGTCATTTGGGTAGTTTCTGTTGTCATTATGATTTAAAAAGAGTAAACACAGTTGTTTGACAATAAATGGCTTCACCATACCCTCCAACATGACCCGCCCCACTAGGTACAAAATGCTCTGTTTCCGGACTTCCCTCTTAATTTATGATTGCCATCACCTGTGAAGAAACGGCTTTCTTATCATTTAACTAGTTTAACATAGGTGATGGAAATCATAAATTAAGAGGGAAGTCCAGAAACAGAGCATTTTGTACCTAGTGGGGCTGGTCATGTTGGAGGGTCTGCTTCACCCAACCACTAACCATGAGTGAAAGAAAAGTTTGTGAGTTATCATTCATATTCTCTGACAAATGGCCAGAAAATCACAAATTCTGCTAGGGTATGTAAACTTATGAGCACAACTGTATATATATATATATATAATGTATAGAGAAAGAGAGAGTAGAGTGTTTTTGTTAACATTTTCATTCTGTATCCATGCCTGCCTTGAAAACGGTGCTTGCAGCACCGAAACGTCGGCCTTGTTAAGGCATCCTGTGATTTTTCAATATGCTTCAGTAAAGTAAAGTATTCATTTGAACTTGAGTGCCGCAGTTCCTACGCCTGCTATTATCCTCTCCACTGAAGGCACCAAACCATAACTTTTCCAACACGGAGTGACGGTTCGTACCAGTACTACTATATATATATATATATATATATATATACACATATATGTATATATATATATATATATATATATATATATAAACACAGCAGAGGAAGGGATTCATTCTCTATACAGCCCTATGCAGTGCCGCCCGCGTCCACCCCGGCCTGTAAACTGTAATAGCCCTCTCTCTTTTTTTACCTCCCCTTCTCCTGGCTCTTTGTCTTCTGTATCGTTTGGGCAGCTCCTGCTGCCGCTGCCTCCGTGGATCTCCTCCGCCCGGCTCCCGCACACACAGTCCCCATTTTGGCGCTGACGATGCTGCAGGCACTGGTGGAGAGGGAGGGGGCGCACAGCCGCACAGTGGAAGTAGAGGGACGGCGCTGAGCAGCGCTGCCACCAATTAGTGCACTGCTGCGGCTCGCTCCTCCCCCTCCCTCCACGTCCTTCTCTCCTGCCTCCGTTGCTGCTGCTCCTCTCTGGTGGCTTGTAATGAGTCAGTTTGACTCATTACAATGCCGCTCAGTAAATTAACGGGGATGCAGCCAGTTGCGCCCCCAGGGATGCGCTGTGTGCCTGGCCCACCTGGCACACACGTAGTTACGGCTCTGTCGGGGACCCACCCACTTTAGAAACTGTAGTCCCAGGTCTTCATATTCGGGTAAAAAACGCACCATGGCACATTTTTGTGATCACTGCTGAAACAGCAGCAAAGATAAATATGATGCTCCTCTTGGGTAATTTAATGACCCTATTAGAAATTGGGAAATTAATGGTTCTGGCAAAGGAAGACAATTTTTTTTTTATTTGAACAACTGTATTTCACAAGAGATAGGAGAACTAACAAGTGGAGAACTTCAATCAAAAGGTGCGTACACATTACGCAATATTTTAAACGATATCACTCATTTTCACCCTTCTGAGCGATTTGTAATATCATTATAATATCATTTGTAATATCGCCCAGTGTGTATGCTAAAATTGGTGAACAATGGCCATCATTCCGAGTTGATCGCTCGCTAGCTGCTTTTAGCAGCCGTGCAAATGCTAAGCCGCCACCCTCTGAGTGTATCTTAGCTTAGCAGAAGTGCGACCGAAAGGTTAGCAGAATAGTGCTGAAATTTTTTCAAGCAGTTTCTGAGTAGCTGCAGACCTACTCCTTCCTTGCGATCACTTCAGTCTGTTTAGTTCATGTTTTGACGTCACAAACCCGCCCTGCGTTCGGCCAGCCACTCCCCCGTTTCCACAGGCACGCCTGTGTTTTTACCTGACACGCCTGCGTTTTTTAGCACACTCCAGGAAAATGGTCAGTTACCTCCCAGAAACGCCCCATTCATGTCAATCACTCACCGATCAGCAGTGCGACTGTAAAGCGTTGCTCGACCTTGTGTGAAACTGCATAGTTTTGAGGGAAAGTACGCTGCGCGTGCGCACTGCGGCCCATACGTATGCGCAGAAATGCCAATTTTTAGCCTGATCGCTGCGCTGCGAACAACGGCAGCTAGCGATCAACTCGGAATGACCCCCATTGTGCACTCCTGCGCATAGTTATTGGCCCCCTCCGTCGCCTGTGCATGCATGTCAATTTGGACTTATCATTCAAAACTGCAAGTTTGGCTGAGGCGTGACGTCACTGAACGATATCATTATTATTATTATTATTTCATTTATTTATATGGCGCCATATGGGATCTGAAGCGCCCAATCACAGAGTAAACAAATAAGCAAAACATGAAGACAGTACAATTACAATACAATATAGGACAAGTAGAAGGTATATAAACATAGCTGCATCCATGGCCAGTGCTAGGTTGTTCGGTGCCCCCCTGCAAACTATAAATTTGCGCCCTCCCATACTTTACAAGGGACAGCGCATGTCTTTGGTGCACACCGAAAAACGGGGTGTGGTCTTACACAGAAAGGGCATGGCCACACAATAGTACCCCCATTTCAAATTACGCCAGAGGGGCACAATCTTATTCACATTACACCGCACCTAGTAGTGCTTCCTGTACACAAAATTCCCGCTGTAGTAGTGCCACTTATACTCATAATGCCCCTATAGTGTTGATTACACAAAATCCCCCCTGTAGTAGTGCCGCTTACACAAAATCCCCCCCGTAGTAGTGCCGCTTACACAAAATTCTACCTGTGGTAGTACCGCTTACACAAAATTCCTCCTGTAGTAGTGCCACTTACACAAAATGCGCCCTGTAATAGTGCCGCTTACACAAAATCCCTGTGTAGTAGTGCCGCTTACACAAAATCCCCCCATAGTAGTGCCGCTTACACAAAATGCCCCCTGTAGTAGTGCCGATGACACAAAATTCCAGCTGTGGTAGTGCCACTAACACACATTTTGCCCACCCAGTCACACATAGATACACACACACACACACACACACACACACACACACACACACACACACACACACACACGTACATACACAAACAGATACACACACACACATACAGATATATATACACACACACACATACAGATACACACACACATGCACACACACACACACACACACACACACACACACACACACACACACACACACACACACACACACACTTTCTGAAGATTACTCACTCTCTTTACCAAAGGAAGTGTGGCTGGCTGGAGCTTTTCAACCTCCTGTTCCTCTTCATCATGATCAGCCTGGTCCCGTGTAGCTCCGCTCCTCCATTCCATGTAGCTCCGCCCCTTTTTTGGGTATTCTGTTCCTGCACAGTGCACACTGCGTGGCCGTGCTATCAAACAGCCAGGGAGAGGAGAGGACACTTAAAACTGCCGGTACTGCTGCCTGTCGCAGTGACAGGCACAGCAGCCGGCAGCAGCAGCAGGGGGGACAGGCGGCGCAGCACAGGGATACAGGGCAGGGAGAGCGCCTTTCCACCCTGGCACCTACCTGCACTGCATCCCTTTGCTGAGTGGGTAGTGCCGTGCCTGGCTGCATCAGTAAACAGCACTGAAATAAGTATCAGGGTGGCAGAAAACCGAAGGATTTGGTGCCATAAAAGGGAGTATTGAAAAGAAGATAAGTTAAGTAAGAGACGTAAAAGCACATGAGGGAAGAGGACCCTACTCATGAGAGCTTACATTCTAAAGGGGAGTGGCACACTGGCAGGGGTGACACAGATGGGGTAGAAAGTGAGCGTGGGCCACAGAGGGCTTAGGATGAGAGACGGCTGGGTTTGGTTAAGAAGTGTGTCTTGAGCCTGATTGAAGTTTTGTAGAGGTGGAGAGTCTGAAGGGGAGAGGTAGAGAATTCCATAAAAAGGGAGCAGCATGTGCAATATCTTGGTGGTAGGAGTGGGAGGAGGTAATCAGAAGGCTGTGTCTATTTCCTAGTGGACTAAGGGTTAATTGACCCACGTGACATGCAAAAGAAGGGGAGGAGCAAGTTCGGCAAAGGGTCCAGAAATGGACCCTTACGGCTCGCTTCGCTCGCCACGCTTCGCTCGCCACGCTTCGGGCATGGTTGCTCGCTCCGCTTCGCTCGCCACCTGATTATTAAAGGTAATAGTTGGTGGCATGGATACTGAAAGTAGTATCCTGCCATCCTTGCCCCGCCCCCTGATGTCACAGGTCTCTTAGCCCACTAGGATTTAGCATCTACTGTAATCAGAAGGCAGGAGAGTTGGCGTGCATTAGCAGAGCGAAGAGGACGGGCGGGAGAGTAAAGAGACATAAGGTCAGAGATGTAACTGGGAGAGGAGTGGGTGAGGGCTTTGTAAGTCAGTGTGAGAAGCTTGAAGTGGATTCTGAAGGGGTAGGGGAGCCTGTGAAGGGCTAATAAGAGAGGAGAGGTGGATGTAGTGTGTTTGGTGAGTAAGATGACGGGCAGCAGAACCGAGGATAGATTGGAGTGGAGAGATGTATGTGTTAGGGATGCCAGTCAGGAGGAGATTACAGTAGTCCAGTCTGGAAATGACCAGTGACTGGATAAGGGTCTTAGTGGCATCCTGGGTGAGAAAGGGTCTGATCCTGGAAATATCGTTCAGTGTGTCCACACTATAATGGCCGCCCGGGAGGGCAGGGGAAAAGCAAGCCGATAACGATCTTGGAGCGAATTGCCTAGTGTCACTGTATACCCAGCTTTACAGAATACGTAATATATAGTACCTAATGTAGGGGCACCGGAGCATTTTGGTAATAGCAGTCACAAGATGGTAACATTTGCCTTAAGTTTCAATAAAATGTTTTGTAAGAGCTACAAAAACAATGAATTTTAAAAGGACGAACTTAATCAGCTTGGCAAAGCACTGAAGCTTGTAGACTGAGAAGCACAGAGACCAAATGTAAGATTTATTTTTTTAAATATTGTAAACAAATACTTTTGCAAGTACATAGTGTATGGAAAGAAACAATTTCCAGGATATAAATGTAACCAATGTGGTTAAATAAGAAAATAGTGGAGCTATTAAGGCATTTATAGTACTTAACTTGTTATACCTTGAAGAAATGTATCATGGAAAAACAAAGATCATAGCAAATAAAAGTAAAAAGAATAGAATGAAAAAGATAGCAAAAAAGTTGTTTAACAAGTACATAAAAAATGTTTAATATTGCATTACTAAATAATAGTAGAGAAAATAATTATGCAATATAAAGATTGATCTTTTACTGTGGCCCACGGGGGAGGGGGGAGTGTTCCAAGTACCTGGAGACCCCCCCTGATGAGACGAATTGTCGGTTTTTGAGACGGAAACACAGCTGTCTCCGTCTCAGCTAAAAGCCGCGATCGCATACGCGATTGCGACCGTGAAGCTGCTGCCCTGCTGCAGCAACGGAGAGCTACTACACTGTATGTACAGTAGCTCTCTTCTTACAGAATGCCCGGCGGGGAGCCACAGCAGCTCCTTCCGTTCTCACGCTGCAGCCCATCGATCTGCTCCCAGCCCCTGGTGGGGAAAACAATGTGTGTAAGTATATATTAGTAATTATGTATGTATGTGTGCTTGTGTATGTATTTATGTATGTATGTATGTATGTATGTATGTATGTATGTGTGCTTGTGTATGTATGTATGTATGTATGTATGTATGTATGTGTGCTTGTGTATGTATGTATGTATGTATGTGTGTGTTAGTATATATATGTATGAATGTGTGTGTATGTATATATATATATATATATATATATATCTGTGTGCAAATATGTACATGTGTACATATATATATATATATATATATATATACACACATGCACACATACATATATATATATATATATATAGACAACCCCTTCCCCCCTCACAGAAACCCCCCTCACTAAATCCTGCGTTTGCCCCTGTAAAGTGCTGTGGAATATGTGTGCGCTATATAAATAACTGGTAATAAATAAAGAATTCAAATATAAATATTTATAGATGGGAAAAAAACAAGTATATATTATTACTGATATGTTAGGGGGGTGCTACCACTAACACAAAATTACTTGAGAACTAGGTAGAAGGAAATTTGGTACAAATCAGATGTTTAATGAGGCATTACAATAGAGGCATTATACACAACAAATTGTAATACTATGTTCACTTTTCTTTTTCTTATACCTTCCATTATAACCTATTTTCGTTTTTTTAATCATTCATGATATTAACACATATCTATTAAAAGTTATATTTTAAATTGGTTTGTGCACTACATTATGACACTTCAATCCTATCCTTTTACCTAGTCTTATACCAGGAAATATACTGTGTAGGTGAAACTACATAAGCCACTTGACCTAGATGTCTTCCCCTCACATCTACTAAAGAACTTAAGGGCAGTACGCATGGCGAGAGATGTGTGCTGAGCGTTCTGTCACAGCCGGGGAAATGGGCGATGAGCTAGATTGTGCCTGCATGCAGGACAATGTAGCACCGGCGATAGCGAAGCACAGGGCCACATATCGCTATCGCTGCTAGTCAGATTGCTTACATTTTAGTCACGGATCTCTCCGTGTGAGTTCAGTAATTGATAGGCTAATATTTCTTATATTTATGGTCTCTTTCATAATCAGGTCAGTGCCACAAGATTAGTGCAGAGAGCAGATGTGATACTAATCTTTTAAAAGGGAACACAATTGGCAACAGGAAATGATAAATTACACCTGACTATAATGAATAATTATTTAAAGGGACTCTGGTGGCGCAGTTCTGAAATAAATGATAGAATATAATTTGATAACAGTCTCAGCATGATCTTATGAAATGAAAGCACCAGTGATTGGTAACAAAAAAATAAATAAAAAATGAATAGAAAAATAAAAAAATATATATACGAGTATATATATATATATATATATATATATATATATACCTGTATGAATAAATAGAGATATACCACACTTATAAGCAGTAGTCCCTACCATTTTACATATTTCGGTTGATATTTAGAAACCTTTAGATAGCGTAGGAGATGAGGTGGCCGTAAAACCTTTACGGCTATTAATGCTTGACAGAGTTTAGAAAATGTCAGGAGAAATGTAAGTGATAACAATGCTAATTAAGCATTAAATGTAATACAATTTTGGGAAAACAGAAATGGAAAATATCTTAGCAATACTAGCTCACAGAAAGCAGAGAAGGAGCTCACCATGCCAAGTATCAACTGCAAAGGCAAATAAGATCTTCGGGTACATAAAAAGGGAAATAAATGAATGCAAAGTGACCACAGTAATACCACTAAACAAGTCACAACTTTGACTGTTTTTTTAATACAGGGCAGTGTAAGATGACCCCCTTAACTAAAGAAAATGCATCCACTAGACTATACTTCCTCTCCCACTGCTCCACATTCACTGCTTCGATCTCTAAATACTTTCACTGGCTCTGAAGTTCAATCTGCTCACTTTCATCTTCAGGGCCAATATTTCTGCCTCATATTTTGCTGACCTCGTGATCAAATACACCCCAGTACATCTATTCTGCCTCTGACCTTCAACTCCACTATTTCTTATGACCTTCTCCCAATTCCTGCCTCCAAGACTTCTTCAGTAGTGCTTCCCACCTATGGAATGCTTGCCTCTTTCTACCAGGCCAAACCTTCCATCCTTCAAAAGTTCTCTCAAGACTCACATTTTCATGTTTGCCTTTCCCACACCCTCATGGATCCTCATATCCTCTTCTACTTTTTATTTGACAGTATTCACTCATGCCACATTTTTAACTACTGACTCACTACCTGCTATGTCTGGATTGTAGGACATTCACAGGCGAGGTTCTCTCCACTATATGGGGGGAATCTAAATTTGGATTCCTCCCTATGTGTCATGTCTGTCTGTCTGTCTAATATGACCCTGTTGTCACACTGACTTTCCCATTGTCTGCCCACTCACATGCAAGAATTTATACCTGAATCTGTGCTAGTTGTAATTGCTTGATCAATACTATCTTTGTAGGTGTCCCTCTGATATTATCTATCACTATATGTATTTTATTTATATATTCCATATCTGTATGATCCATTTTTCACCCCGGTGATGCTAAATTGTAAACTAGGTTGCTTGGAATTTTCATCTCCATGGGTCATAAACAGTCCCTAGAAGTATATTTCTCCCCAAAATGCTACATGTTATATATGTATATGTATATATATATATATATATATATATATATATATACACACAAACATAGTGTTTAGTCATTTTGGACCTGAGGAGCCTGCACACTGCACACACCAAGTGTCAAGCGTCGAGATATTACATGCCTCAGTTTCTTTCTAGGTCACTAAGCTATCAAATAGTGAAAACGCCACCCAAATTCATCCAGTTACTTTTCGTACAAAGGTGCTAAATAAAGACACCTAAACATTGATGTATTAAGCTGCTGTAGCTGTCTCCTTCATTTTAAACCCATGGAGTGCTGTCAGTTTTTTCTGCTGGTTTACATGAGTCCATTGGTCTGTGGGTGAGCACCCAGTTAATACAAATGTTAAGTGGAGTGCCGATCAATTTGGATGTTCTCTAAATATAATATATATATATATATATATATATATACATATATACATACACATATATGTATTTATATATCTATTATAATTATATATATATATGTTTATATGTACGTACATATAGTTGTGCTCATAAGTTTACATACCCTAGCAGAATTTGTGATTTTCTGGCCATTTGTCGGAGAATATGAATGATAACTCACAAACTTTTCTTTCACACATGGTTAGTGGTTGGGTGAAGCCATTTATTGTCAAACAACTGTGTTTACTCTTTTTAAATCATAATGACAACAGAAACTACCCAAATGACCCTGATCAAAAGTTTACATACCCTGGAGATTTTGTCCTGATAACATGCACACAAGTTGACACAAACGGGTTTGAATGGCTACTAAAGGTAACCATCCTCACCTGTGATCTGTTTGCTTGTAATCAGTGTGTGGGTATAAAAGGTCAGTGAGTTTCTGGACTCCTGAAAGACCCTTGCATCTTTCATCCAGTGCTGCACTGACGTGTCTGGATTCTGAGTCATGGGGAAAGCAAAAGAATTGTCAAAGGATCTGCGGGAAAAGGTAATTGAACTGTATAAAACAGGAAAGGGATATAAAAAGATATCCAAGCAATTGAGAATGCCAATCAGCAGTGTTCAAACTCTAATTAAGAAGTGGAAAATGAGGGATTCTGTGGAAACCAAATCACGGTCAGGTAGAACAACAAAAATTTCAGCCACAACTGCCAGGAAAATTGTTCGGGATGCAAAGAAAAATCCACAAATAACTTCAGCTGATATACAGGACTTTCTGAAAAAAAGTGGTGTGGCTGTTTCAAGATGCACAATAAGGAGGCATTTGAAGAAAAATGGGCTGCATGGTCGCCAGAAGAAAGCCATTACTACGCAAATGCCACAAAGCATCCTGCTTACAATACTCCAAACAGCACAG
This sequence comes from Pseudophryne corroboree, assembly GCF_028390025.1. NCBI lineage: Eukaryota > Metazoa > Chordata > Amphibia > Anura > Myobatrachidae > Pseudophryne > Pseudophryne corroboree. Next base: position 642,099,797 of record NC_086447.1, on the reverse strand, counting down.
AGACAAGCCTCAAAACTTCTGGAACAAAGTCATTTGGAGTGATGAGACCAAAATTGAACTTTATGGCCACAACCATAAACGTTACATTTGGAGATAAGTCAACAAGGCCTATGATGAAAGGTACACCATTCCTACTGTGAAACACGGAGGTGGATCGCTGATGTTTTGGGGATGTGTGAGCTACAAAGGCACTGGAAACTTGGTCAAAATTGATGGCAAGATGAATGCAGCATGTTATCAGTAAATACTGGAGGAAAATTTGCACTCATCAGCCCGGAAGCTGCGCATGGGACGTACTTGGATGTTCCAACATGACAATGATCCAAAACACAAGGCCAAGTCGACCTGTCATTGGCTACAGCAGAATAAAGTGAAGGTTCTGGAGTGGCCATCTCAGTCTCCTGACCTCAATATCATTGAGCCACTCTGGGGAGATCTCAAACGTGCAGTTCATGTAAGACAGCCCAAGAATTTACAGGAACTGGAGGCTTTTTGCCAAGAAGAATGGGCAGCTTTACCATCTGAGAAAATAAAGAGCCTCATCCACAACTACCACAAAAGACTTTAACCATGAGTGAAAGAAAAGTTTGTGAGTTATCATTCATATTCTCTGACAAATGGCCAGAAAATCACAAATTCTGCTAGGGTATGTAAACTTATGAGCACAACTATATATATATATATATATATATATATATATATACAGTGCTTAAAGTGGTCTTAGGGAGGTGGTGGAACTCACATCCCCCCCACCGCTCGTGCGCCTGTGGCGCGCACCACACAAAGGGCTGTGGTCTCAAAAAGAAAGGGTCGTGGTCACCCTGTAGTATCCCCAATTCAAATTACGCCACACGGTAGCACAATCCTGTTCACATTACACCACATAGTAGTGTCCCTTATTCATGTGATGACACACATTAGTGCCCCTTATACAGAAAGCCCACAGTAGTAGCACCCCAAATACACATAATGCCCACAGTAGTAGTGCCCCTTATACAATGCCCACTGTAATGGTAGTGCCCACAGTGGTAGTGTCCCTTTTGTAGAGCCCATAGTATTGGTGCCCCTTATGCAGTGCCCCCAGTAGTAGTGCCCCTTATGTCCCCAGAAGTGATGCCCCTTATGAAGTGGACCTTATGCAATGCCCTCATTAGTTGTGCCCCATGTAGTAATACCCCCATGTAGTATTGCCCCAAGTATATATGCCCCATTTAGTTATGCTCCCAGTAGATATGCCCCCTTTACTTATGCCCCTTGTAGATATGTCCCCTTAGTTATGCCCCTTGTAGATATGCCCCCAGTAGATATGCCCCCTTTAGTTATGTCCCCAGTAGATATGCCCCTTGTAGATATGCCCCCTTTAGTTTGCCCCCAGCAGATATGCACCCTTTAGTTTTGCCCCCTGTAGATATGCCCTTAGTAGCTATGCCCCCAGTAGATATGCCCCCTTAGTTATGCCCCTTGTAGATATGCCCCCAGTAGATATGCCCCTTTAGTTATGTCCCCAGTAGATATGCCCCCTTAGTTTGCCCCCAGCAGATATGCCACCTTTAGTTTTGCCCCCTGTAGATATGGCCCCTGTACAGTATGCCCCTTTAGTTATGGCCCCTGTAGATAGGCCCCCATTAGCTATGCCCCTTTAGTTTTGCCGCTGTAAATATGCCCCCAGTAGTTATGTCCCCTTTAGATATGCCCCCTTTCATTTTTCCCCCTGTAGATATGCCCCCAGTAGTTATGGCCACTTTAGTTTTGCCCCCTGTAGATATGTCCCCTTTAGTTTTGCCCCCCTGTAGATATGTCCCCAGTAGTTATGGCCCCTTTAGTTATGCCCCTTGTAGGTATGCCCCTTGTAGCTATGCCCCCTTTAGTAGTGCCCCTTGTAGGTATGCCCCCGTCAATAGTGCCCCTTGTAGGTATGCCCCCTTTAGTTATGCCCCTTGTAGGTATGCCCCCTTTAGTAGTGCCCCTTGTAGGTATGCCCCCTTTAGTTATACCCCTTGTAGGTATGCCCCCTTTAGTAGTGCCCCTTGTAGGTATGCCCCCTTTAGTAGTGCCCCTTGTAGGTATGCCCCCTGTAGTAGTGCCCCTCGTAGGTATGTCCCCTTTAGTTTTGGCCCTTGTAGGTATCCCCCCTTTAATAGTGGCCCTTGTAGTTATGCCCCCTTTAGTTATGGCCCTTGTAGGTATGCCCCCTTTAGTAGTGCCCCTTGTAGTTATGCTCCCTTTAGTAGTGCCCCTTGTAGTTATGCTCCCTTTAGTAGTGCCCCTTGTAGGTATTCCCCCTTTAGTTATGCCCCTTGTAGGTATGCCCCCTTTAGTAGTGCCCCTTGTAGGTATGCCCCCTGTAGTAGTGCCCCTTGTAGGTATGTCCCCTTTAGTTTTGGCCCTTGTAGGTATGCCCCCTTTAATAGTGCCCCTTGTAGTTATGCCCCCTTTAGTAGTGTCCCTTGTAGGTATGCCCCCTTTAGTAGTGCCACTTACACACAAAAAAACCCAAAACACAATATACTCACCTTATGCCCCGCTCCTGCATCCGACCGTGCGGTGACATCCTTCTCCTTGCCGCCCGCTCCTCCTCGGAACTATGCGTACACCGCACACTGAAAAAGCCGGAAGCCGGAGCTCAGGAGTTAGCTCCGGCTGCCACTGTGAAGAGGAAGCTGGGCGCCCACTGGAAATAAAGTCTCAGCGGGCACCCAGCATCTCCCTGCACCGCCGGCTGACAGTGTGGGTTAGGTGAGCCGGAGGAGGCGAAACTGGTTCCGTCTCCAAATGGAACTGACAGAACGCAGTTCTGCCCCGTTCTGGCTCACTTTAACCTCTGTGTGTGTGTGTATATATATATATATATATATATATATATATATACATACAGAATCTGAGGGCGCTAGTGACTTATTGCAGACAATCAATATAGTTTAAAATTTATTCTTAAAATACAATGTATGTCTCTACTTCATCTTTTCAAATAACATTGTTATCATACAGGATGGATACAACATCAACAGATTTCAATATACACCAATCAAGTTTTGGCTCAATTACAATACCCAATTCAAATATATACCAATCAGGTTTTAATCAGATGTAGAACCCAACGCGTTTCGTCCCTTAGGACTTCTTCAGGGGTATTAGATCTGAATAAACAGAAAAAGTACAATGACTTAAAATCACAATACATAAATAAATAGAACCATCCAGACCCATTGGTTAGATACAAAAAATTAAACATAATTTTGAATAAATTAATATAATTTCCTTTACATTAGTACCCATATATAGTGAATATAATAACATAATTCAGACTATAATACAGTAGCCATTTTATTAGTGCCAGTAAATAGTGGAGATAGAGCAGGTGTCGTGAAATAAGTGATGAATAAATGTACATACCAACATAAGTCTGAAACTAATAACTCCAGACGGTATCCATAATAGTGAGATCAAAAAACGCCTATGGTAAAAATGATTTTTCATTGTATGTGGGTATTTTTAGGATTAATCACCCATGTGACAAAAATTTTACACCATATACATACCTAATGGACTCATAGATTGAAACCAGAGAGACAATTCCTTTGACTATTATTTATAAAAACAGTCAAATATTGGTGAAGTAGGTCTATAAAATTAAAACAGACCTACAATAGAGAAAATTGTATTCAAAAAGAGAACCTACTTAGTATTTGGACCACCACTGTGAAAATAAATATTTTAATACATACCCATATAATAGGTGTTTTGTACACCACTGGATAGATAAAAGATTTTAGTTGGCCTCAAATCATGTGGTTTGAGTGCCTAGAAACATTATAAATTCATAATCAAAATTCTGTATTCATAATATATTACAAGTGTATAAAAAAACCAATAGGTTGGATTCACAAAACATACACAAATAAAATCCATTAACAAATAAAATCCATTCTAACCACTTTAATTCCCCTAATTATTAGAGATGAGCGCCTGAAATTTTTCGGGTTTTGTGTTTTGGTTTTGGGTTCGGTTCCGCGGCCGTGTTTTGGGTTCGAACGCGTTTTGGCAAAACCTCACCGAATTATTTTTGTCGGATTCGGGTGTGTTTTGGATTCGGGTGTTTTTTTCCAAAAACACTAAAAAACAGCTTAAATCATAGAATTTGGGGGTCATTTTGATCCCAAAGTATTATTAACCTCAAAAACCATAATTTACACTCATTTTCAGTCTATTCTGAATACCTCACACCTCACAATATTATTTTTAGTCCTAAAATTTGCACCGAGGTCGCTGTGTGAGTAAGATAAGCGACCCTAGTGGCCGACACAAACACCGGGCCCATCTAGGAGTGGCACTGCAGTGTCACGCAGGATGTCCCTTCCAAAAAACCCTCCCCAAACAGCACATGACGCAAAGAAAAAAAGAGGCGCAATGAGGTAGCTGTGTGAGTAAGATTAGCGACCCTAGTGGCCGACACAAACACCGGGCCCATCTAGGAGTGGCACTGCAGTGTCACACAGGATGGCCCTTCCAAAAAACCCTCCCCAAACAGCACATGACGCAAAGAAAAAAAGAGGCGCAATGAGGTAGCTGTGTGAGTAAGATTAGCGACCCTAGTGGCCGACACAAACACCGGGCCCATCTAGGAGTGGCACTGCAGTGTCACGCAGGATGGCCCTTCCAAAAAACCCTCCCCAAACAGCACATGACGCAAAGAAAAAAAGAGGCGCAATGAGGTAGCTGACTGTGTGAGTAAGATTAGCGACCCTAGTGGCCGACACAAACACCGGGCCCATCTAGGAGTGGCACTGCAGTGTCACGCAGGATGTCCCTTCCAAAAAACCCTCCCCAAACAGCACATGACGCAAAGAAAAAAAGAGGCGCAATGAGGTAGCTGTGTGAGTAAGATTAGCGACCCTAGTGGCCGACACAAACACCGGGCCCATCTAGGAGTGGCACTGCAGTGTCACGCAGGATGTCCCTTCCAAAAAACCCTCCCCAATCAGCACATGATGCAAAGAAAAAGAAAAGAAAAAAGAGGTGCAAGATGGAATTATCCTTGGGCCCTCCCACCCACCCTTATGTTGTATAAACAAAACAGGACATGCACACTTTAACCAACCCATCATTTCAGTGACAGGGTCTGCCACACGACTGTGACTGATATGACGGGTTGGTTTGGACCCCCCCCCAAAAAAGAAGCAATTAATCTCTCCTTGCACAAACTGGCTCTACAGAGGCAAGATGTCCACCTCATCTTCACCCTCCGATATATCACCGTGTACATCCCCCTCCTCACAGATTATCAATTCGTCCCCACTGGAATCCACCATCTCAGCTCCCTGTGTACTTTGTGGAGGCAATTGCTGCTGGTCAATGTCTCCGCGGAGGAATTGATTATAATTCATTTTAATGAACATCATCTTCTCCACATTTTCTGGATGTAACCTCGTACGCCGATTGCTGACAAGGTGAGCGGCGGCACTAAACACTCTTTCGGAGTACACACTTGTGGGAGGGCAACTTAGGTAGAATAAAGCCAGTTTGTGCAAGGGCCTCCAAATTGCCTCTTTTTCCTGCCAGTATAAGTACGGACTGTGTGACGTGCCTACTTGGATGCGGTCACTCATATAATCCTCCACCATTCTATCAATGTTGAGAGAATCATATGCAGTGACAGTAGACGACATGTCCGTAATCGTTGTCAGGTCCTTCAGTCCGGACCAGATGTCAGCATCAGCAGTCGCTCCAGACTGCCCTGCATCACCGCCAGCGGGTGGGCTCGGAATTCTGAGCCTTTTCCTCGCACCCCCAGTTGCGGGAGAATGTGAAGGAGGAGATGTTGACAGGTCGCGTTCCGCTTGACTTGACAATTTTGTCACCAGCAGGTCTTTCAACCCCAGCAGACCTGTGTCTGCCGGAAAGAGAGATCCAAGGTAGGCTTTAAATCTAGGATCGAGCACGGTGGCCAAAATGTAGTGCTCTGATTTCAACAGATTGACCACCCGTGAATCCTTGTTAAGCGAATTAAGGGCTGCATCCACAAGTCCCACATGCCTAGCGGAATCGCTCCGTGTTAGCTCCTTCTTCAATGCCTCCAGCTTCTTCTGCAAAAGCCTGATGAGGGGAATGACCTGACTCAGGCTGGCAGTGTCTGAACTGACTTCACGTGTGGCAAGTTCAAAGGGCATCAGAACCTTGCACAACGTTGAAATCATTCTCCACTGCACTTGAGACAGGTGCATTCCATCTCCTATATCGTGCTCAATTGTATAGGCTTGAATGGCCTTTTGCTGCTCCTCCAACCTCTGAAGCATATAGAGGGTTGAATTCCACCTCGTTACCACTTCTTGCTTCAGATGATGGCAGGGCAGGTTCAGTAGTTTTTGGTGGTGCTCCAGTCTTCTGTACGTGGTGCCTGTACGCCGAAAGTGTCCCGCAATTTTTCTGGCCACCGACAGCATCTCTTGCACGCCCCTGTCGTTTTTTAAAAAATTCTGCACCACCAAATTCAAGGTATGTGCAAAACATGGGACGTGCTGGAATTTGCCCATATTTAATGCACACACAATATTGCTGGCGTTGTCCGATGCCACAAATCCACAGGAGAGTCCAATTGGGGTAAGCCATTCCGCGATGATCTTCCTCAGTTGCCGTAAGAGGTTTTCAGCTGTGTGCGTATTCTGGAAAGCGGTGATACAAAGCGTAGCCTGCCTAGGAAAGAGTTGGCGTTTGCGAGATGCTGCTACTGGTGCCGCCGCTGCTGTTCTTGCGGCGGGAGTCCATACATCTACCCAGTGGGCTGTCACAGTCATATAGTCCTGACCCTGCCCTGCTCCACTTGTCCACATGTCCGTGGTTAAGTGGACATTGGGTACAACTGCATTTTTTAGGACACTGGTGAGTCTTTTTCTGACGTCCGTGTACATTCTCGGTATCGCCTGCCTAGAGAAGTGGAACCTAGATGGTATTTGGTAACGGGGGCACACTGCCTCAATAAATTGTCTAGTTCCCTGTGAACTAACGGCGGATACCGGACGCACGTCTAACACCAACATAGTTGTCAAGGACTCAGTTATCCGCTTTGCAGTAGGATGACTGCTGTGATATTTCATCTTCCTCGCAAAGGACTGTTGAACAGTCAATTGCTTACTGGAAGTAGTACAAGTGGGCTTACGACTTCCCCTCTGGGATGACCATCGACTCCCAGCGGCAACAACAGCAGCGCCAGCAGCAGTAGGCGTTACACGCAAGGATGCATCGGAGTAATCCCAGGCAGGAGAGGACTCGTCAGACTTGCCAGTGACATGGCCTGCAGGACTATTGGCATTCCTGGGGAAGGAGGAAATTGACACTGAGGGAGTTGGTGGGGTGGTTTGCGTGAGCTTGGTTACAAGAGGAAGGGATTTACTGGTCAGTGGACTGCTTCCGCTGTCACCCAAAGTTTTTGAACTTGTCACTGACTTATTATGAATGCGCTGCAGGTGACGTATAAGGGAGGATGTTCCGAGGTGGTTAACGTCCTTACCCCTACTTATTACAGCTTGACAAAGGGAACACACGGCTTGACACCTGTTGTCCGCATTTCTGGTGAAATACCTCCACACCGAAGAGCTGATTTTTTTGGTATTTTCACCTGGCATGTCAACGGCCATATTCCTCCCACGGACAACAGGTGTCTCCCCGGGTGCCTGACTTAAACAAACCACCTCACCATCAGAATCCTTCTGGTCAATTTCCTCCCCAGCGCCAGCAACACCCATATCCTCCTCATCCTGGTGTACTTCAACACTGACATCTTCAATCTGACTATCAGGAACTGGACTGCGGGTGCTCCTTCCAGCACTTGCAGGGGGCATGCAAATAGTGGAAGGCGCATGCTCTTCACGTCCAGTGTTGGGAAGGTCAGGCATCGCAACCGACACAATTGGACTCTCCTTGTGGATTTGGGATTTCAAAGAACGCACAGTTCTTTGCGGTGCTTTTGCCAGCTTGAGTCTTTTCAGTTTTCTAGCGAGAGGCTGAGTGCTTCCATCCTCATGTGAAGCTGAACCACTAGCCATGAACATAGGCCAGGGCCTCAGCCGTTCCTTGCCACTCCGTGTGGTAAATGGCATATTGGCAAGTTTACGCTTCTCCTCCGACAATTTTATTTTAGGTTTTGGAGTCCTTTTTTTTCTGATATTTGGTGTTTTGGATTTGACATGCTCTGTACTATGACATTGGGCATCGGCCTTGGCAGACGACGTTGCTGGCATTTCATCGTCTCGGCCATGACTAGTGGCAGCAGCTTCAGCACGAGGTGGAAGTGGATCTTGATCTTTCCCTAATTTTGGAACCTCAACTTTTTTGTTCTCCATATTTTATAGGCAGAACTAAAAGGCACCTCAGGTAAACAATGGAGATGGATGGATTGGATACTAGTATACAATTATGGACGGACTGCCACGGTTAGGTGGTATAAAAAAACCACGGTTAGGTGGTATATATTGTAATACAATTATGGATGGACGGACTGCCTGCCGAGTGCCGACACAGAGGTAGCCACAGCCGTGAACTACCGCACTGTACACTGGTTGATAAAGAGATAGTAGTATACTCGTAACAACTAGTATGACTGACTATGACGGTATAAAGAATGAAAAAAAAACCACGGTTAGGTGGTATATATTGTAATACAATTATGGATGGACGGACTGCCTGCCGAGTTCCGACACAGAGGTAGCCACAGCCGTGAACTACCGCACTGTACACTGGTTGATAAAGAGATAGTAGTATACTCGTAACAACTAGTATGACTGACTATGACGGTATAAAGAATGAAAAAAAAACCACGGTTAGGTGGTATATATTATAATACAATTATGGATGGACGGACTGCCTGCCGACTGCCGACACAGAGGTAGCCACAGCCGTGAACTACCGCACTGTACACTGGTTGATAAAGAGATAGTAGTATACTCGTAACAACTAGTATGACACTATGACGGTATAAAGAATGAAAAAAAAACCACGGTTAGGTGGTATATATTATAATAATACAATTATGGATGGACGGACTGCCTGCCGAGTTCCGACACAGAGGTAGCCACAGCCGTGAACTACCGCACTGTACACTGGTTGATAAAGAGATAGTAGTATACTCGTAACAACTAGTATGACTGACTATGACGGTATAAAGAATGAAAAAAAAACCACGGTTAGGTGGTATATATTGTAATACAATTATGGATGGACGGACTGCCTGCCGACTGCCGACACAGAGGTAGCCACAGCCGTGAACTACCGCACTGTACACTGGTTGATAAAGAGATAGTAGTATACTCGTAACAACTAGTATGACTGACTATGACGGTATAAAGAATGAAAAAAAAACCACGGTTAGGTGGTATATATTATAATACAATTATGGATGGACGGACTGCCTGCCGACTGCCGACACAGAGGTAGCCACAGCCGTGAACTACCGCACTGTACACTGGTTGATAAAGAGATAGTAGTATACTCGTAACAACTAGTATGACACTATGACGGTATAAAGAATGAAAAAAAAACCACGGTTAGGTGGTATATATTATAATAATACAATTATGGATGGACGGACTGCCTGCCGAGTTCCGACACAGAGGTAGCCACAGCCGTGAACTACCGCACTGTACACTGGTTGATAAAGAGATAGTAGTATACTCGTAACAACTAGTATGACTGACTATGACGGTATAAAGAATGAAAAAAAAACCACGGTTAGGTGGTATATATTGTAATACAATTATGGATGGACGGACTGCCTGCCGAGTTCCGACACAGAGGTAGCCACAGCCGTGAACTACCGCACTGTACACTGGTTGATAAAGAGATAGTAGTATACTCGTAACAACTAGTATGACTATGACGACGGTATAAAGAAAGAAAAAAAAATACCACGGTTAGGTGGTATATAATTATACAATTATGGATGGACGGACTGCCTGCCGAGTGCCGACTGCCGACACAGAGGTAGCCACAGCCGTGAACTACCGCACTGTACTGTGTCTGCTGCTAATATAGACTGGTTGATAAAGAGATAGTATACAACAATATACTACTATACTGGTGGTCAGGCACTGGTCACCACTAGTCACACTGGCAGTGGCACTCCTGCAGCAAAAGTGTGCACTGTTTAATTTTAAATTAATATAATATTATGTACTCCTGGCTCCTGCTATAACAACCTGCAGTGCTCCCCAGTCTCCCCCACAATTATTATAAGCTTTTATACATTGATGTGCAGCACACTGGGCTGAGCTGAGTGCACACAGACTGAGTCACACTGTGTGACTGCTGTGTATCGTTTTTTTCAGGCAGAGAACGGATATAGCAGAGAACGGATATATTAAATAAAAGTTAACTTAACAACAACTGCACTGGTCACTGTGGTAAACTCTGTCTGCACAATCTCTCTCTCTTCTAATCTATTCTAATGGAGAGGACGCCAGCCACGTCCTCTCCCTATCAATCTCAATGCACGTGTGAAAATGGCGGCGACGCGCGGCTCCTTATATAGAATCCGAGTCTCGCGAGAATCCGACAGCGTCATGATGACGTTCGGGCGCGCTCGGGTTAACCGAGCAAGGCGGGAAGATCCGAGTCGCTCGGACCCGTGAAAAAAAAAGTGAAGTTCGTGCGGGTTCGGATTCAAAGAAACCGAACCCGCTCATCTCTACTAATTATATAGAAATATTGAACCCCTAAAGTGGTAAGACTTACCTCAATACTGCCACCTCTCACAAAGTCCAGTGCATAACTGGAAGTGGTGGTGCTCTGCTTATTTATACCTCCTACACTGTGACCTCATTTCCTCTTAATTCTGATTGGTAGACATTATACTACCTAAACACCCATATTAAAGTGTCCGAATCTGGGACCTCATTCCCCAATATGTACTAGAAATAAGGCATATGTTAACTGATGTAATCTCAAATAAAGAGTAAGCGTGGAAACGCATGTATTTAACATGCGTTCCACGGTCGGGTATCTACTTCCGGTGTCTGCGTTCCACCGCCGTCACTTCCTGACTGGCGGGGAAACACATCTAACGAGGCAAGCGTCCACGGCAGCAGGATGTGAACATATTTAAGCGCGTCGCGGAGGTTATCATTGTGCCGCGACCGCCGGACATTCACTTCCGGTGTTTGCGTTCCAACTCCGTCTCATCCTGAGTAGCAGGAACTGGCCAGAAAGGGGCAGGTGTCCACTAATAAGGAATGTGGACATAAACTGTTGCGTACCAAATGTTGCCATGGTGCCGCAGAAGGGAGGGGAAAATCACGTGTCCCATCCTTATATAAAGGTAACCATAGTACCTAATGATGTAATTATAACGGTTGCCATATATAAAGGTAGCCATAGTAACTAATGATGTAATTATAACGGTTGCCATGACAACCTTAAAACAAATAGCTAATATTCCTTATAGTGACGATCAGACAGTAATTATGATCACCATGGCAATGATAACAATTGCCATGACAACCAAATACTAAGGGGGCTATTATTACTAAAACTGACGATCGGGTAATTTTAGCGATCATCAAAGTGATCAGGCCGTATATTTAATAACTGCCCGATCACATCAATGCAGTGCTATTAGAAAGGCCCTTAACCTAACATCAGTAGTCAATAACCCCTGGTTGAACAACCAGTAGTCTGTTTAGAGGAATTTAATACATACTAATGTTAAGTCTTATATTTAAATTATCCTAACCTTACCTTACTAACCAATCAAACCCCTTAATATATATTATACCCCTTATTATATCAACTCCTCTTAAAGGTTCAATATTTCCATATTTACAAAAGAAACAACTAGTACGCTCATGGGTCCAGTGCCTGTAATCGCGGACCTACATTAATAAGGACTTAAATTAAAACAGCAGCTGATCATACACGTAACCTTCGGACTATGATGACATGTCAACTATTTCACACAGAACATGAATCAAATAAAAGAAGCAATATCGATCCCTTCATTCAAGCCAAAGGGTGTTAAAGAATTCATAGTATATATCCAAAAACTTTCACGTCTTGAGAGTACTAGTTCCCTACTACCCCCTCTTTCAGGTTCTTTGACAAATTCCAAAACGCTAAAACTAAAATTAGAGATTAAAACTTCAGAATTGTGCTTGTCCGCATAATGCCTCGGTAAGCTGTGTGTTCTTACATTATTTTTAATATTACGCATATGCTCTTGTACTCTTAGTTTCAGTTGTCTCTTAGTTTTCCCTATATAAACTAAACCACAACTGCAGGATATTTTATATATGACAAAACAACTGGTGCAAGTGATTGCCTCATTTAGCGTATAGCGTCTCCCTGTGTCAAGTTTAAATTCAAACTTGGTACGATCCATGAATTTACAACAAATACATTTCTGACAGGGAAAACAACCCGATTTCTTGTCTGCCAGGAAATTCTTTTTCTCTATGTTAGATGTTTTCTTTTGTTGTTGAAATCTACTTGGAGCAATTATGCTTTTAAGATTGGTAGATCTCCGAAACACCACCTGTGGTTTCGCTGGTAAATGGGAACCAAGTACAGGATCTTTCTTAAGTAGTCCCCAATGACGATCGAGCACTTTTCTAATTAAATGATTCTCTTTATTGTATTGTGTAAGAAATGGTCTAATACGTATTTTCTTCTCCTTCTGGGGTTTAGGAACAAGTAGATCCAATCTTTCTCTCCTGGAGGCTTTTTCTCTAGCTTCCTCAATCAAGCGAGGATCATATCCTCTCTGTAGGAAACGTTCAGCCAATACCTGGGATTGAGACCAATAATCCTGTAGCTGACTACAGTTCCGTCTTACTCTTAAAAATTGTGAATAAGGGACACTTTTTTTCCACGTCGGGTGGTGGCAGCTTGAAAAAGGAATGTAACTATTAGCGTCTACAGTTTTAAAGAAGGTTTTGGACAGTATATGTTCTCCTGGTATGCCTTTCAGCACTAGGTCCAGATACTCGATCTGTTGTGGATCTTCTGAATACGTGAAGCGGAGATTATTATCATTAGTATTGATATATTGAATGAACTCAGGAATTAACCCAGGGTTCCCTTGCCATATAATCAAGATGTCGTCTATATAGCGTTTATACAGTACTATGTTTTCCTCGAACTTTGAGCCATAGACGTAACTCATTTCCCAGGCTGCCATGAAGATATTTGCGTATGAGGGAGCAAATTTTGTCCCCATAGCCGTCCCCTGGGTTTGCAGGAAGAACTTCCCATTATATTCAAAGTAGTTATGTTCTAATATGAATCTTATGCATTTCAAAAGAAACATAACTTCTTTTCCCTCCATTGCTGAGTTAGTGATTAAGGCTTTTTGTACCGCTTCCATTCCCTTAGAATGGGGGATGCTAGAATACAATGCTTGAACGTCTATGGTAATCCACACCATATCTGAGGACCACACCAGATCATTGACAATATTTAGTACAGACGCAGAATCTTTCAGGTGCGATTTGTTCAATAGGACCAAAGGCTGTAATTTTAGATCCACATAATGTGATAAATTCGCGGTCAATGAGTCCACCCCTGCAACTATAGGTCTCCCGGGGGGGTTACTTTTATTCTTGTGGACCTTAGGTATATGGTAAAAGACCGGAATTATGGGGAATCTAACCAGAAGGTAATTATATTCCTCCATACAAATGCACCCCTCTTTTAAACCTTTATTCAAAAGTAAGGACAATTGCTCAAAGAACTCCTCAGTAGGGTTCCTATCAAGACTAACATATGTAGTATCATCCAGAAGTATCTTATTAGACTCATCCATATAAGTTTGAACATCCTGTATGACTACAGCGCCCCCTTTGTCAGCCTGTTTAATTATAGTTTTATCATCCTGTTTCAATGATTTAATTGCCTGTTTTTCTTGGGGATTTAAGTTCCCCGAATATTTAGAATTGATTAATTTAATATTACGAAAATCTTCTTTAACGGAGTCATAAAAGATGTCAATATGACTTCCTCGAGATTCTACAGGATAAAACCGCGATGGTAAGGCCACCACTGGTTTAGGCTTTAACGAAGACGTATTTTCTACACAGGGATTTTTCAAAAAGTGACGCTGAACCGTAAGACTACGTATGTACTTATTCAAGTCAATAAAGAGATTAAACTTATCAAGGTGTGCATCAGGGGCAAACTTCAAACCCTTATCTAGAACCGAGAGTTCTGCTGTAGATAGTTCTTTTTGGGAATTGTTGATGACCCCTGTGCCTGAAGGTTCTTCCTTTTTTTGGGGGACCTTTCGTCCTCCTCTTGTTCTTCGTCTACGCCAAATCCTCTTTTTTTGGACTGAGGGGAATCTAGTCTCGTGTGGAGCTCTTCCTTCCCCTGGCGGTGAGGAATGATGGGACGTCTTCCTCCTCTGTCCTCTAAAAAATGACGTCTGTCATTTTCCTCAGGAGTCGGGGATCTAAACACATCAGACTTTTCAATGTATCTTTCTGGTCTCCAATTTAGACGGGCTCTATTCCGTGGATTGTTAAACCTCCCATTATTTTCCTCTCTTTGATGTACAGAGTCCCAATATTGGGAAGATTGTTTCCTAGGTCTAGGATACCATCTCCTTTGATAATCATCTCTATGGGATTCATACCGGGGCCTCCTTTCTATATCACCCCCTCTATGTATATTCGGTCTATACCCTCTCCCAATGGGTTGATATTCAGTCTTAGGTGGATACCTCCTATTGACCTTCTGTGTATCCACCAAATATGCATCATTGGCACGATTATAGATCTGCCCACTTGCATAATCCTTCTTGTCCCTTTGAAACTTTTTTTGTTTCCTTACAATGATATCTTTTTCTAGATTGTCGATCTTATATTGCAAATCTTTCATATCCCTTTTATACTCTTCACTTTCTTCAAACTTAGTTATAAAAGTCTCAACCTTTACAATTTCCTCCTGTAGTTTAACCATTTCTGATTTGCGCTCGCTAATAATTAAGTTGATCAGATTTACTGAACATTCATCCAATACAGCGTTCCACTTTTTTAAAAAGGGCATATTATCTCCCCCAAAGGTGGGCAATTTGGAAATTCGTAACCCTCTTGGGATCCGTCCCACCTCCAAGTATTTCTCTAGTGTAACAAGGTCATACCAACCTCTCATCTCCTTGGAAGCCAATCTTTCCAAAGAGTTGAGATAATTGTAGTAATCATCTTCCTCCTCCAATTCCACTACCTGCTCATCCTCCACAAATATATTCCTGGCTTTTTGGGACCTTTTGGTCCTATCTAAACCAATCGGCATTTCCCAGCAGCAATCTGGATGCTGACGAACAATAATATAAACACAAGAATGGTATCAAGTTGCGCTCGGGATATGAAAAAGCAGCACCTCTAGAAGAATCCCTCGTCAGCAAGGATTCACAAATGATAAATACATACAGAATCTGAGGGCGCTAGTGACTTATTGCAGACAATCAATATAGTTTAAAATTTATTCTTAAAATACAATGTATGTCTCTACTTCATCTTTTCAAATAACATTGTTATCATACAGGATGGATACAACATCAACAGATTTCAATATACACCAATCAAGTTTTGGCTCAATTACAATACCCAATTCAAATATATACCAATCAGGTTTTAATCAGATGTAGAACCCAACGCGTTTCGTCCCTTAGGACTTCTTCAGGGGTATTAGATCTGAATAAACACTCACTATTATGGATACCGTCTGGAGTTATTAGTTTCAGACTTATGTTGGTATGTACATTTATTCATCACTTATTTCACGACACCTGCTCTATCTCCACTATTTACTGGCACTAATAAAATGGCTACTGTATTATAGTCTGAATTATGTTATTATATTCACTATATATGGGTACTAATGTAAAGGAAATTATATTAATTTATTCAAAATTATGTTTTTTATCTAACCAATGGGTCTGGATGGTTCTATTTATTTATGCATTGTGATTTTAAGTCATTGTACTTTTTCTGTTTATTCAGATCTAATACCCCTGAAGAAGTCCTAAGGGACGAAACGCGTTGGGTTCTACATCTGATTAAAACCTGATTGGTATATATTTGAATTGGGTATTGTAATTGAGCCAAAACTTGATTGGTGTATATTGAAATCTGTTGATGTTGTATCCATCCTGTATGATAACAATGTTATTTGAAAAGATGAAGTAGAGACATACATTGTATTTTAAGAATAAATTTTAAACTATATTGATTGTCTGCAATAAGTCACTAGCGCCCTCAGATTCTGTATGTATTTATCATTTGTGAATCCTTGCTGACGAGGGATTCTTCTAGAGGTGCTGCTTTTTCATATCCCGAGCGCAACTTGATACCATTCTTGTGTTTATATATATATATATATATACATACATATGTATTTATATGAATATTTATGAATGTAAAACAGCATTCCAGAAACAACAGGACATTATATCTACGTAGTTAGTATGGTTGAAAATGACATAGATCTAATAGCTCCTTAAAGTTTCATCTATATATATATATATATACATCTATATATATATATAAATATATACAGAGAGAGAGAGAGAGAGAGAGAGAGAGAGATTAAAGGTTGAGGACCTATTAGATCTAGGTCATTTTTCAACCATACTAAGTATGTAGCTATAAAGTCCAGTCTCTGGAATGCTGATTTACTTCAGGATTTGTTGGGTAAGTCCTTCTACTCAAATGTTATTATTCTAGAATGTTTTTCTTTACCTTGATCTCTTCTCCTAATAAATGTTCTGTTTATTTTTGTGGCAAAACTTGAATGCACTTTTTTTATTTTCTAGGTATGAACAACCAAAATGTGACAGCGGAGCAAGAGCCCATCCAAGCAAAACAAAAGATTTATACAGAGGGAGACAACTTCAAGGTAAAACAAACAATTGCTGTCAATTCTCACTGATGTACAGTACATTCCTTCTGTGGTCTGTTATGAATATCTTCTGTCGATAACCATTCTAAATAACTAACCCTTTTTGAGAACACATGCAGACTGGGACATAGATGCATTTTCAAGTCAATGTTTCAGAATTTTTACTGCAATTCTTTATTTGGTCATATATATTCGTATATACAGTATTGTGGCAAAGAGGGTACTAGACAGGGTTAGGGTTTTCCAAACAGCTGCACTACATAAGTGTGATTGGTTTGGGATGTGTTGAGGGATTTAAGAAGATTGTGTGATCCAGTGGGCAGTGCTTCCGATGCTGCATAGCAGCCTGATGATAGCTAAGGCTGACGGGTTTTTTTTTTTTTTTTAAAGTTAGGTTTTTTATTGAGAGTGATCGATAATCAAAACAGTAACAGTAGCACAGTTGTACAGATTAAGGTATTGAACATAACAACATACAGTGTACATATTATACCATACCAATAAAGACAGTTTTATGGTGATATAGGCTAACAGGTAATAGCAATATGTGGTCTGTGTAATTCTGTGTGTGTACTTGATCATTCTCATTTTATTTTTTATTTTTTCAAATATCGAGTCGAGTCTGTATCATAGCAGAGTATAGTCTTATGGTGAGTGAAAGCAAGAGAGAGAAAGAGGAGGAAAGGAGAGAAAAAGCAAGAAAACAAATGTTAATAAAGGAGGAACGTAGTGGATGTTGCCTATAGGAAAGTAAGAGGTTGGGAGCAGTTCTCTGTATTAATAACAGGGGGAGGGATAATTGAAGTGCTAGAGGAGATAGTGTTATGAGCAGTGTTGGCACCGCTAGCAGAGTCCGGGCATCAATAAAGAGCGTGCAAGGTACCAGGGAGACCAAACGTTGTGGAACTGAGCCACAGTATTATTCCTTAGGCTTGTAATATATTCCATATTGGCTATGTGGTTAATCTTGGTCAATAGTACAGCCTTGGAGGGTGGTTTATGATCTTTCCAGCATTTAGCAATCAGTGATTTAGCCGCCATGCAAATATGCATGGTAAGCTTGTCTTGGGTTTTGGGTAGTGACGGTGTGGGGGCGTGAAGCAAAGCGATTTCAGGGGAGAGGGCAAGGTTATGCCCGCAGGTTTGAGCAACAAGTGCTCCAACCGTGTTCCAGAAGGGGCGAACAGAGGGGCACGTCCACCATATGTGAAAAAAGGTGCCCTCCTCTCCACAGAGTCTCCAACACAAGTCTGATGTCGTAGGGAAGATGGAGTGAAGTCTGGAAGGAACCAGATACCACCTGGTGTAGACCTTATAACATGTTTCCTTAAGTGCCACACTAATAGAAGCTTTCGCTATGCGTGTTCTGATTTCCTCCCATTGATCATCTTCCAGCGAGTGGGAGAGATCTGATTCCCAAGCTAATTCATGGGGTTCACGGGTCGGGGGATCTGGAGCCAAGATTGAGTTGTATATTGTTGAGATATTCCCCTTTTTGCCAATTGAAAGTAGACACATATGTTCAAAGGAGGTGGGTGATTTCAAAGGGGTAGTTTTAAGCTGAGATTTGAGGAAGCTAAGAATTTGGACATAATGGTATTGACACGAGGAAGGGATACCAAAGCGCTCTTGAAAATCTCCAAAAGAGGTCGGTGCTGAGTGACCTTTAACATGTATAAATCTTGTGACACCCTGGGATTGCCATGGGGCCGCTATTCTACGTTCGCAGCCTGGGGGGAAGGCAGGGTGTCCCCAAATAGGCGATAAAGGTGAGGGGTATGAAGATAGATTGTGAGTGCTGCGGAGTTTGTCCCACAGTCCAAGGGTGAATTTAATCGTGGGAGCTGAATAGGCCGAGGCTGGTCTGCAGGACCTGGGGAGCCATGGAAGTGAGTCGAGGGGTATACCCTGATATATTGAGTTCTCAATATCAACCCATTTTCTGTTACCTTGGGGGGAATGCCAGGACACTATATGATTGAGGTGACAGGCGTTAAAGTAAGCCTGAAGGTCAGGGTATCCCAAGCCCCCCGAGGAGGCACTCTTAGTCAACAACGATCGTCTCAGTCGAGATTTACGATGAGCCCAAATAAATTTGTTGCACATTGATTGTAGGGAAGCCAAAGTCACTCTGGGTACCATTATTGGAATGGTCTGAAACAGGTAAAGAATACGTGGTAGGAGATTCATTTTTAGGGCATTGATCCTCCCGATCCATGAAACAAATAGACGGTCCCATTTATCTAGATCTTGAGTGAGAGTTTTAATCATGGGAACATAGTTAGCCTGGTATAGGCTGGTGTAGGATTTAGTAATAAATATGCCAAGGTATTTAATAGCCGAAGGTCTCCAAAGAAAGGGGAAGGAGGAAGTTAAAATCAAACGGGTATGAGATGGAATATTAAATGTAAGGGCCTCAGATTTGGTGTGATTTATTTTGTAACCAGATAGGGAACCATATAAGAGTAATTCTTTCTGTAGGTTAGGGAGAGATATCAGAGGGTTAGAGAGAGTCAAGAACACGTCATCTGCAAACAAAGTTATTTTATACGAGTTCTGTCCCACTGTAACACCCCCAATGTCGGTATTAAGTCTGATTCGGGCCGCAAGAGGTTCAATGCATAGGGCAAAAAGTAGGGGCGAGAGGGGGCAACCCTGCCGTGTACCATTCTTCAGGCTAAATCGAGGTGAGCTCAAGCCATTGGTCAAGACCGCAGATGAGGGGTTAGAATAGAGAGCCGCTATTGCAGTGATGAAATTACCATGGAAGCCAAATGTTGATAAGGTAGAAAACAAAAAGGGCCAAGAGATGCGATCAAATGCCTTTTCGGCATCTAGCGCTAAAGCAATCGCTGGTGTTTTCGTCATGTTTATTTGATGAATCAAATTAACTATGCGCCTGGTGTTGTCCGAGGCCTGGCGGCCAGGAACAAACCCTACTTGATCAGGATCTATTAATGATGGCAGCACAGTGTTTAGACGTGTAGCCAGTATTTTGGCAAAAAGTTTGAGATCGGTATTAATCAAAGAAATGGGTCTATAATTAGAGCAATGCGATCTTTTCCGGGTTTCGGGATTACTATAATGCGGGACGTCGTGGAGTCAGTGTGAAAAGGAGTACCCTGTAGTATTTTATTAAACAGAGAAACCATGTGAGGAATGAGTTGAGGGGCGAAGGTTTTATAGTACACCATCGGATAGCCATCCGGACCGGGTGCTTTAGAGGGTTTCTGGGTTTTTAATGCAGCCTCAATTTCCTCAGCAGAGATTTCAGCATTGAGAGCTGAGTTAGTCTCCTCGTCTAACCGAGGGAGAGCGCACGAGTCTAGATATTGTTTTGCTTGGTCGGCTTGTGCTAAAGGGTCAGACGGGGGTTCAAGGTTATAGAGTGTCTTATAGTAATCAAAAAAGACACTATTAATTTTTTTGGGGTCGTAGGTAATGTTACCTGAGGGTTGTCTTATAGAATGGATGCATTGGTTAGCCTTTTTGGCCCGTAAGCGATTGGCCAACAATGTGTGTGCTTTGTTACTTTTGTCATAAAACGATTGATTAGCCCATCGAAGCGAGCGCTCGATATTTTCCGCCAGAAGTGATTGTAGGCCATCACGTGCTTTAGAAAGTTCGGCTAAAGTTTTTTTGGAGCGTGTACGTTTGTGTTCCTGATCCAATGTTGCAATGTTATTTGTTAACAGTGTAATTTGGCTTTCCCGGTTTCTCTTACGGTGGGATGCAAATTTGATAATGGATCCTCTGATGACCGCCTTATGGGCTTCCCATATAGTGGCTATACTGCAGTCACTTTCTACATTAACCTCAAAATATTCCCGAAGCTCAGTTTTAATTAGGTCTTGGAACTTAGGTATCTTCAATAATGTCTCCTTAAGTCTCCATGTCGGTCTACCGTCAGGGATATCAAAAATGTCAAATGTCGCAACTAATGCTGCGTGGACAGTCCAGGTAAGCGGGGTTATCGAGGAAGAGCATGCGATCCGGGAAAGAGGTGCACAACTCAAAAACATGTCAATGCGAGAGTACACATCATGTGGATTGGAATAAAAAGTGTAGTCCCTGGTGGTCGGATTAAGGAAACGCCATATATCGAACAGACCAGCCTCGGCCATGCTCCTGTGTAATACTGAGGAGTTTAGGGTTTGGCTACTACGTAAGGGGCCGGATCTATCCAGGTTTGTGAGAGCCATATTGAAGTCACCACCGACAAGTGTTTTGCCTCGTCTATATGAGTAAAGGTCGTGAAAAAATTTACGGAAGAATTTGGACTGGGCAGTGTTTGGAGCGTACAGATTAGCTAAGGTCACCTCCTCGTGTCCAATTTTGCCTCTCACCATTATATAGCGACCTTCAGTGTCGCCTTTACAATCTAGGAATTGGAAAGGGACCGACCCCCTTACCAAAATGGCCACCCCATTTCTTTTTGCTGTGTGATTGGAGTACCAGGCCATGGGAAATTGTTTAGATGTCAGGGAGGGATGGGAATCTGATTTCAGGTGTGTCTCCTGTAAGAAAATTACGTCACCTTTTAATGTTTTAAGAGATCTGTGGAGATGAGAGCGCTTCTGGGGCGTATTCAGTCCCTTGGCATTAATGGACAGACATGTCAACGGCATGGTTGAAGCAAGAGAGGGAGTAGTTCGCTGGAAATCTCTAGGGTCCCGGACTCTGCTAGGGTGGACGAGAAAAACAGAAAGGAAGAATAGAAAGGGAAAAATGGAAATGTATATTACTGTATACGCTCAATGTTTTATAAATAGGTCTATCTGTCTGTGAATACAGAGATGTCAATTCGCAGGTGTGCTGTAACAGGGGCCTAAGAGAGGAAGAGAATAGAAGAAAGAGAAACAAATAAGAAAAAAGCAGACGTAGTATCCAGTAGGCAGGATACTCGGCTGCCAAGATTGAGCTCTAGTAGAAAGAAAGAGCTCACTGGCGGGATACAAATGCACTATTGCAAAAGAGGGTATTAACCCACTATGTTTAAGTGTAACTTTGATCCCTATGAGTCGGGGGAGGATGTATCAAGACAGGGCACCGACGCCCCCCACCCGAAACCATTAATAAACAAAAAGAATGGACCGTCTTGCATCTAACTATGACCTAACACTGGGGCGGAACAACCTAGATACAGAGCGCTATAAAAAATAAATAAAACATTATCATAATACAGCTAGTATCAATAACATAATGACACTAAAGCGTACAGTTAAGTCGCCGAACAGGTCAGCGGCCCGAGACAGGCCCCACGGCAGCGGCAAGGGAGACAATCCAAAACCCCAACCATAAGGCCGTGCCCCCGACCCGCCGACCACATCAGCGAAACAACAACGCAGCAAATCATAAAGGTATAAAGGTCCGCCAACAAGAACATTGTGGGGAAAAAAATAAAAAGGTCGTTAGTGTACAAAAACGGTATCAAAAACATGAATTACGTAGCAGTTGAGCAAAGTAGGGGACAAAATCCAGTGTACTAAACGTTCCAGAAACACTGAATTCAAATGTAACCATAGGGAGCATCACATCTATGAAGTGGCAGCTGGGGATAGTTGCAAATTTCGAAGAAGCTTGTCCCCTTCATCAGGAGAGCGGATGGTGTGAACTTTGCCTTCAATCTCCACAATGAGGCGAAAAGGGAAACCCCAACGGTACTTGTAGCCATTGTCGCGCAGTGTAGAGGTAACGGAACGTAAATCACGCCGTTTGGCAATGGTCACCGGCGACAAGTCTTGGTAGATCTGAATCCGGGAGTCTTCGAATAAAATTGTGGTTGAGTTCCTGCACGCCAGTGTGATCATGTTTTTAATCTTGAAGGACAGAAACCGGAGGATAACATCGCGGGGATGGTCCGAGTCCTTCGGTTTAGGTCTCAGGGCGCGGTGTGCTCTCTCTATCGAGATGGCTGAATCCGAGAGCGACGGGACCAAGTGAAGAAACAAGCGTCGAAGGTATGCTTCCAGTTCGGAGGCAGAGACAGATTCGGGGATATTGCGGATGCGTAAATTATTCCGTCTCTCGCGATTTTCGCCATCCTCAACTTTATCTTTAAGGAGTTCCAATTCGCTAGATAGGTAGCTCATGTCCTCGCCCACTTGCTTACGGAAGTTTTGTTGGTGATCCTCCCGTGATTCCAGCGCGGTTGTGCGGGAGTCTAGAGCCGCCATGTCAGATTTTAATTCCCCGATCGCTGACTGGAGAGCTGTCGTGAAGGAGTTCTTAAGGTCTAAGATCATGTTCTGAAGGGATTGAATGTCCGCCTTAGTTGAGGGTGCATCCGCCTGATCCATAATGGGGGTAGGCATCGGTGAGGGTGGAGATGAAGTTTCAGACAGTTTTTCCCGTCGTGAGAAGTGTTGCGAGATATCTTGTGAAGCTCCCGTTTTTTTTGCTCTGGTGTTCGCTCTGCTCATAATATCTGGTAGGATTAAAACGACCGTTTAAGGAGTGATAACAAGAATGATCCACTTGGATGTTACGTATTCAACAGTTGGTCCGGGTGAGGGGGAAGTCAGGCATCCGCAGTGTTACATCATTTACAGGACCTGGGTCCTATTTATCTGTTAGATCAGTGAGAGGGATCACCCGGAGAGCGACCTGCTTTAACACACGCCTTTCCGTAGGTGTGTGGAAAGGTATATCTTCAGCTGCAGGGTTCAGGTTCTGGATTTATAAAACAATTAAAGTGAGCCTGAAATTTCTGTTCAGCTCCAGCAGAGGGCAGCACAGGCTAGAGAAGAGAGGTCTGTTTTGCCACCTCCAAGATGGCCGCCGTCAGCAGTATGTGAGGAGTGTCCTTACAAAATTTCACAAGTTGCCTCCTGGGGTGTATATTAATTTGAGGCTCTTGTCTCCCCAGCGCCCCCAGCTAGATCACCCATACTGTTTTTGCGGCCAGGCTGCTGATCCCTGTAATGCGGCGCCTGATTCCTTTCAGACGCCACATCCAAGATGGCCGCCGCCACCGGACCTCCACAGCGTTGCTCGGCCCTGAAGTCCCTGCGGCACCCGGGCTTGCTTCAGCCGCACGTCCCGACCTCCCCAGGTGAGGGGCACACAGCCGGGCAGCGGGGCAAGCTCCTGCTTGTTTTTTAAAGCGGCCGGGGGATGACGGTTCTCGGGCTGGGGTGAATGCTAATTGAGGCCCCGGCTTCACTGCCCAGGGAGGGCCGCAACCTGCAAGCACAGGACCAGCCTGTGCTCCGGCTCCGCAACTCTCTCCCCAGGTGCCTCTGGTCGTAGGAGTTGGTGTGGGACAGTATAGAGGGGGTTTAGGCAGTATAAGGGCTAATTTAATAAGTTTTTGTGGCTAGGTCCAGCAGGAGCTCTCCAGGGATACGTCCTCTCAGTTAGGCCACAAGCCACGCCCCCCCGGCTGACGGGTTTATTAAGTATCCGGAAGCCATGGATTGTTTTCAGATGTTGTGTCACCATGCATCTGTGATGGAATAAAAACCCATCTAAATAAGCAGACTGGAGTGAGGAGTCACTTGTAAGCAGTACTCTGTAAAGTAGTGTCATTTGTGGGGTCCTCTGGCCATCCACATTCCCTGTGACATAAACACGGTGCTGCCCTGCTTCTGGGTGAGTGGGGTTAATCGGCCTGGAAAATTGGTTTATTTGCAACTGTTTTTCAGTAAAAAAAAAGTGTTTTTTTTTACCTCTCTCCTCTTTTTCCTGCCTGGTTAAGCGTGGTGCAGTTACCTATACACAGGACAGCCAAGGAGAAGTTGGTTCTATGGGGGTCATTCCGAGTTGTTCGCTCGCAAGCTGCTTTTAGCAGCATTGCACACGCTAAGCCGCCGCCTACTGGGAGTGAATCTTAGCATCTTAAAATTGCGAACGAAAGATTCGCAATATTGCGAAAAGACTTCTCTGTGCAGTTTCTGAGTATCTCGAGACTTACTCTGCCAGTGCGATCAGTTCAGTGCTTGTCGTTCCTGGTTTGACGTCACAAACACACCCAGCGTTCGCCCAGACACTCCTCTGTTTCTCCAGCCACTCCCGCGTTTTTCCCAGAAACGGTAGCGTTTTTCAGCACACACCCATAAAACGGCCTGTTTCCGCCCAGAAACACCCACTTCTTGTCAATCACATTCCGATCACCAGAACGAAGAAAAAACCGTGAGTAAAATACCTAACTGCATAGCAAATTTACTTGGCGCAGTCGCACTGCGGACATTGCGCATGCGCACTAAGCGGAAAATCGCTGCAATGCGAAAAAATTTACCGAGCGAACAACTCGGAATGACCCCCTATATGTGTAGTCTGTGTAAACTCAGTTAAAGGGGAAGGTTTTTTTTGGTTTGGAAGTATTACGTAGCAGCTGCTTGCAAATAAGACTTTACAAGTGTCAGAAAATAGGCTTGTCAGTGAATAATAAGGGAGGCCCAATTTCGTTATTCTATCGTCTCAGCTAGCAAAATGGAGGAAGTCCTCAGAGCATTGATTAATGTGGCCGCCATGCAGCATGCCTAGCAAGGCCAAATGCTAGCCATCACTGAGGCACAGGTAGACAGAAACACGCTGTTGCGGGCAGAGCTCAGTCAGCTCCGTCAATGGGAGCATGGGCCTGCCATCATGCAAAGATGACATCTTTGGACGATGTCGAGGCATTTCTGTTGTCGTTTGAAAGGACAGTGACTTGGCTTAAATGGCCAACAGTGGAGTGGGTGGCAAAATTGGCTCCTTATTTGATGGATGAAGCACAATGGGCCTATGTGGATATGCCGCAAGTTATCAGCAACTGATTTCCACAATTCTGGCGCAGATAGGGGTGACAGGGCCTTGGAAGGCACAACGATTTTATGACTGACTATTTAGGCCGGGGTCTGCAACGCGTTCCCAGCTGGCCACTCTGATAAAGTTAACAATGAGCTGGGTAGAGCCTGACCAAAATCCACCACTCAGAGTCTTGGAAATGCTGGCAATCGACCATTGCGTGCAGAACCTAAAACGGGAATTGCAAAGATGGGTTCTACAGAATGTTGTTTGAAGAGCTCGCGACAGCAATTGACCCATTTTAGAAGATCACCTGGAAAAGTTTAGGCCGAATCTCAGGCCGTAACAAGCACTAAGGGCTGGATGTAATGACTCCCGAGTTTTGGCAGTAGTGCGGGGTGCTGTCCGAATTCAGACATTTTTTTTAAAGGGGCAATCATTTAAAAGGCATGGTTTTGCCTTGTAAGTGATTCCCTCTTTAAAAAAACTTTGATGTTCGGCAGGCATCCAGCACAGCCGCCGAACTCAGGCTTCTGTACATTCGACCCTAGATGTTGGAACAGATGGCAAGATGGCAAATCAGGGCCCTCCTGGAGAAATTGTCCAAAATATCAGGAACCGATGGATTGTTCAGTGGTACGACTAGGCCCCACATTTCCTGCTTGTTTTACCATGCTTTCGTTCACAGGTAGGCCTTGTTGTTTCGGGTGACTGCCCTGATTAAACAACAGGCCGTGTTGGCATTGGTAGATTCGGGCAGAATCCACCGATGCCAAGGTGAAGTCACCCTAGTATTCAGCATCGTAGTTCCAGAAATCCTGATGACCTGGATACTGTCAGTAAAATGGAAAGGAAATCTAATGGCTAAATACGGCCCTGCGCTACAAAATAGGCTGCTGGTTTTTAACACACGGGATTCACCCCTCAGAATCCCAAATATATAGATGATACGAAATAACAAATTGTTTAGAAACAAGCGCTTCTTAAAAGTACTAAAATGTAAGAATAAAAGGCTTCATCCAGATCAGCGGTCAGGTGATCCCACGCAATGGGAAAGACACTCACATTAAGATTCTATCTCGCTTTCCCATAAAGGTATCTTTAACCAGTGGAAACAGCTGGCCGCTCGTCAGGAATGGCAAACTTTAAAAGTGACACTTACATTACTGTTCTGTCACGAGTGCATCAAAAGGTATCTTTTAATCCCAAACGCTGTAGGGCCATACACACTAGACGATTTTGTTTGACCAATATGGCCAATACAGACGATTGTGAATGATATATCGTTCACATCGTCTAGTGTGTATGGTCCTGCAATCAACGATGCGCACACCCGCGCTCGTTGATTGCAGGTTTGCTGTCGGCGGTGCAGACAGCTCAATGTGAGCAATGTCACTTGTGACATCGCTCATCACGGCATGTGTGTATGGAGCCGCGATGAGCGATGTCCACAATGTGACATTGCTCACCCCCAGTAGGCGGCTCCCTCCCCGGCAGCGGCTCCCTCTCCTCTAGCGGTCTCCCTCCCCCCAGCGGCTTCATATCTGAGGCCGCTGACGGGAGCCGCTGACCGCTCAGCGCCTCTCCCCTCCAGCAGCTTCCTCCCCGCCAGCGCCTTCATTGTAGCTGAGCCGCTGATGGGAGCCGCTGGAGGAGAGCCGCTGACCGCTCAGCATCTCCATCCACTGCCCCACCAATGTACCCACTGCCCCACCAATTATCAATTATATTTCCACTGTGCCACCAACGTAATTTAAAATTTAGTATAATGGGTTCTAAATATTATATATATATATATATATAAATATATACATAAAAAAAACATATATACACACACACACACACACACACACACACACACACACACACACACGAATAAATAAATATATATATGTATATGTATATATATATATATATATATATATATATATATATAAAACGCAGGTCCGGCTCTCCCTGTAATAAATATGCTGCGCCGGGTGCCCACACATAAAGGATGTATGTAGATAGGCAGGTATGGCACTCTTGGTGTCTGAGAAACTGAAATGGCCATTCAACATGCATGTCTCCATTTAAGTTTCTCAGACGCCAGGAGTGCCACACCTGCCTATCTAACTATATATATATATATATATATATATATATATATATACACACATATACAAGATTCCACGAGGTGGCGGGCGCACTCTCACGTAACGCACAAATTTCTTCAATCAAGGATCAAAGTTTTTCTATTGTAGCCTCAAATCGATTTCTCGACGTTTCGATCCTGCTCAGGGATCTTTCTCAAGAAAGGCCATACAGCACTATTGTATTCCAGTGTTTACATTCATGTTAAACTGCCTAAAGTAAACACAAAATGAAGAAAGACTCAGCCTCCCAGGCCCCATAACGATGGCAATATAATCAATGTTAAATAATATCAATGTTTAGTGAAGAATATGTCAACACATTATATATATATATATATATATATATATATATATATACATACATGTATATATATACACATGTACACATAAATACATGCATGTGACACACACCAAAAAATCTTCAACAAGTGGTAAAAAACACACCATATAACAGTGTAATTAAAAACTGATCACAAATTTAAAACCCATTCTGATGGTGATGTTACTCAATTCACCCAAACATGCAAAAAATGGTGAAATACCAGGAAAAAACAAATTAAACTTACAGCTCATAGTAAGGGAAACAACATGTTGGTCTCAGGCAACAGTGTACTTATCAAAGACAACCTGTATAGGCTGAATGCAGAAAATTATTCCTTTTAGGACATAAGGAAAATCACCCCCAGATGGCATAATAAACCAACTGATGCAAGTATATAAATACCTAATAAAATCCAACATAATTCATAGGAGACAGTCCCTGGCCCAATCGACCATCTGTAGCATGAGATCACAGACATTCTACAAATAAAGATATCTCTAGATAAATATAATATATAAACCAAATATCCACAGCTAATATCACAAGGAATCAATCTTACCAGCTGATGAGAAGGACCATGCTTGCCAGGGCTGCACACAACTCACAGCCTGATCCCGGAAGTATATATACTCCCTGACCAGGAAGTGCAATCAAGCCATCCAAAATAACTACAAATTCTCTATAGGCTAAATATAGACATTATGCCCTTTTGCTGTTTAAAAAAAAATAACATAATGTGATAAAAAGCCCCTCAGCGGCAAACGAGATTCACAAACTGCTCTAAAGTACTATCGAAAAAACGGAGCGCCTTGCGTTCCAAAAGCCGGAACCGGAAGTGAGGTGGACTCCCAGCGCTACAGATAATACAAGTCTCAACAACACAGCCAGTGCATACACAGGTCCGGTCACACAGTCGTCCGGATGACTAATACGCCTAGAGAACCTTCAATGTTTACATTCGCCGCTGTTACCATGCGTGCCCCGGTTACCATGGAAACCGCAACCGCAGTGTGCACTGCCTAAGCCTCACTGTACTCATTCATCAAAACACTAATTCCAATTTAATAATCAAAAGTAAGAGCAACTGTTTTATATAATGCAGGACCATAGGTAGAGCATAAAAGACTAATAGAAAAAGGTATGTATTCACAACACATAACAGAATAAAGTCCAATAGCTACACGGAATTCAAATGTATTTAATGTGTGAAGAATTATTGCCGTAAGGGACCTGAGAGTATGGGCCGAAAAAAACACTATACCATGTATAAATACTCAACATAAATAACAAAATAGAAAACACTATATAGAGAGAAATGCTAAATACTCGGTACACACAGAGTGTCATTTATGTACATTATAGAAACACTCCAAAAGGGTTGAACTTGTTCAAACCTCTAGGAGCCACCGTATCAAGGTGGTTAATCCAAAAGCACTCCCGTTGTTTCAACCTTAATGCTCGATCTCCACCAGTAACCATTGGGGGTACCCAATCAATAATTTTACATTTTAAACTCGCTACCTGGTGCCTGGCCTCCACAAAGTGGCGGGCCACTGGTTTATCTGACTCGCCGCTATTCAGGGCGACATGTATGGATGATCGATGGTTAGCCATCCGATCCCTGAAATTTTGCGTGGTTAACCCCACATAATATAATCCGCATGGACATTTCAAAATATAGATGACATAATCAAGTCTACAGTGAAGATGGTATTTAAGTTTTATAATAGAGCCAGTATGCGGGTGTGGAAAAGTGGGTCCTACCATCATTGAACTGCACGTCGTGCAATTACCATACGTGAAGCATCCCGGTTTCTGTTGTGATAATTGTGTAATGTCAACAGGTGCGTTAGGATATGACACAGGTCTCATTAGCATCTGTATGAGGTTAGGGCCTCTACGGTATGACAACATTGGAGGCTTCATGTGGGTAAAAGGTAATGAGGTATCGGTGCTTACAATAGGCCAATGTTTTTTAAGAACCTTATTCATGTGCCCTGGGTGATTGTCAAAACGTGTAGAAAAGACCATACGGTTCTCAATTCTGCTTTTCCTATTTCCATCTGTACCTGAAAAAATATTGCAAACTTTATATAAACATCGAGAAAGTGTCCTCTTGGTATACCCACGTTCCAAGAAATGTGCTATAACCTCAGTCAATTGAGCTTCTGTGTTGATACTATCAGAGTTAATTCTTAGAACTATTAAAAATTGGGATACTGGCAGATTCTCTTTTAGTGCAGGAGGATGATGGCTAGTCGCATGCAGAGTGAGGTTTCTATCGGTAGGTTTTCTATATACAGTGGTTACAAGGGAATCCCCAATTTTACTGATATGAACATCAAGAAAATTGATTTCGGTGGAGGATATAATAGAGGTAAATTTAATTGGGCAATCCAATTGATTCAATTGGTTAACCATAGCTTGAAAGGCATCTTCGGTATCGAGCCAAAGTAGAAAGACATCGTCGATGAATCTTCGATAAACCAAAATTTGATGCCCATATTGTGGGAAAATGTGGGTAGTTTCATACTTGGTCATAAATAAGTTGGCATACGATGGAGCCAAGTTGGAACCCATCGCAGTGCCCGCTAATTGCAAAAAATACTTATTTTTGTACATAAAGTGATTGGATCTAAGGACTAACTCGGTCAATTCAATAATAAATTTGCTAGGTACCTTATGTACTGAATTGGATACAAGAGCTGCTCTGACAGTTGCCAATCCCTCATCATGGGGGATGACAGTGTATAATGAACTCACATCCATCATTGCTAACAGGCATGGTGTCTGTTTGAGTTCAAGATCCATAAGCTGTTGAAGAAAGTCTCCAACATGTTGTTTCCCTTACTATGAGCTGTAAGTTTAATTTGTTTTTTCTTGGTATTTCACAATTTTTTGCATATTAGGGTGAATTGAGTAACATCGCCATCAGAATGGGTTTTAAATTTGTGATCAGTATTTAATTACACTGGTATATGGTGTGTTTTTTACCACTTGTTAAAGATTTTTTGGTGTGTGTCACATGGATGTATTTATGTGTACATGTGTGTATATATACATGTATGTGTATATATATATATATATATATATATATAATGTGTTGACATATTCTTCACTAAACATTGATATTATTTAACATTGATTATATTGCCATCGTTATGGGGCCTGGGAGGCTAAGTCTTTCTTCATTTTGTGTTTACTTTAGGCAGTTTAACATGAATGTAAACACTGGAATACAATAGTGCTGTATGGCCTTTCTTGAGAAAGATCCCTGAGCAGGATCGAAACGTCGAGAAATCGATTTGAGGCTACAATAAAAAACTTTGATCCTTGATTGAAGAAATTTGTGCATTACGTGAGAGTGCGCCCGTCACCTCGTGGAATCCTGTATACTAAGCGGACATTGTTCTGTTGGGATGCACCCACATTGGATTTTTATGATGCGAGTGCAGGACTTTCTCTCTCTCTCTCTCTCTCTCTCTATATATATATATATTAGAGATAAACAGGTTCGGTTCTTCGAGATCCGAATACCCCCGAACTTCACGTGGTTTACACAGGTCCGAGGCAGCCTCAGTTCTTCCTGACTAACACGCAAAACCCGAACGGGGGAAAACGTCATCATCCCGCTGTCGGATTCTCACGAGATTCGGATTCCATATAAAGAGCCGCGCGTCGCCGCCATTTTCACTTGTGCATTATCGATTGAGCGGAAAGGACATGGCTATGTTCTCTGCCTGAAAAGCTCAATATCTGTGCTCAGTGTGCTGCATTGTGGTGACCACCAGTATATAGTAGTACAGTACAGTAGTCCATTGCTGTATCTTGCAGCTCCGTGTCAGACTCAGTTCTATTCTCCTGATCAGTGCTCAATATCTGTGCTGCATTGTGGTGACCAGTATATAGTAGTACAGTGCTGCATTGTGGTGACCACCAGTATATAGTAGTACAGTACAGTAGTCCATTGCTGTTTCTTGCAGCTCCGTGTCAGACTCAGTTCTATTCTCCTGATCAGTGCTCAATATCTATGCTGCATTGTGGTGACCAGTATATAGTAGTACAGTGCTGCATTGTGGTGACTACCAGTATATAGTAGTACAGTAGTCCATTGCTGTATCTTGCAGCTCCGTGTCAGACTCAGTTCTATTCTCCTGATCAGTGCTCAATATCTGTGCTGCATTGTGGTGACCAATATATAGTAGTACAGTGCTGCATTGTGGTGACCACCAGTATATAGAAGTACAGTACCGTTGTCCATTGCTGTATCTTGCAGCTCCGTGTCACTTCTAGTATCCTGAACAGTGCTTAATATCTGTGCTCAGTGTCAGTGCTACATTGTGGTGACTAAAAGTCCAGTGTCTTGTGCTGCATCTTGCTGCTGTAGGGTGCTGTGGTAGTGTCCTGTCACTGTGCATAGGTCATCATCATTCCAGTCACAGTGGTATCTATTATCTATCTAGTGGTATCTAATTCCAGACATTACTGCCGTCTAATTCCAGATATATTACTGGCATATAATTCCACACATTTAAAAATGGAGAACAAAAATGTGGAGGGTAAAATAGGGAAAGATCAAGATCCACTTAAACCTAGTGCTGAAGCTGCTGCCACTAGTCATGGCAGAGACGATGAAATGCCATCAACGTAGTCTGCCAAGGCCGATGCCCAATGTCATAGAAGAGAGCATGTAAAATCCAAAAAACAAAAGTTCAGTAAAATGACCCAAAAATCTAAATTGAAAGCGTCTGAGGAGAAACGTAAACTTGCCAATATGCCGTTTACGACACGGAGTGGCAAGGAACGGCTAAGGCCCTCTCCTATGTTCCTCATGACTAGTGGGTCAGCTTCACATGAGGATGGAAGCACTCATCCTCCCGCTAGAAAAATTAAAAGAGTTAAGCTGGCAAAAGCACAGCAAAGAACTGTGCATTCTTCTAAATCACAAATCCCCAAGGAGAGTCCAATTGTGTCGGTTGCGATGCCTGACCTTCCCAACACTGGACAGGAAGAGGTGGCACCTTCCACCATTTGCACGCCCCCTGCAAGTGCTGGAAGGAGCACCCACAGTACAGTCCCTGATATTCAAATTGAAGATGTCACTGTTGAAGTACACCAGGATGAGGATATGGGTGTTGCTGGCGCAGATATGGGTGTTGCTGGGGAAATTGACCAGGAGGATTATGATGGAGAGGTGGTTTGTTTAAGTCAGGCACCCGGGGAGACACCTGTTGTCCATGGGATGAATAAGGCCATTGACATGCCTGGTCAAAATACAAAAAAATCAACTGTTCGATGTGGAATTATTTCAACAGAAATGCGGACAACTGGTGTCAAGCCGTGTGTTGCATTTGTCAAGCTGTAATAAGTAGGAGTAAGAACGTTAACCACCTAGGAACATCCTCCCTTATACGTCACCTGGAGCGCATTCATCAGAAGTCATTGACAAGTTCAAAAACTTTGGATGACAGTGGAAGCAGTCCACTGACCACTAAATCCCTTCCTCTTGTAACCAAGCTCCTGCAAACCACACCACCAACTCCCTCAGTGTTAATTTCCTCCTTAGACAGGAAAGCCAATAGTCCTGCAGGCCATGTCACTGGCAAGTATGACGACTCCTCTCCTGCCTGGGATTCCTCCGATGCATCCTTGAGTGTAATGCCTACTGCTGCTGGCGCTGCTGTTGTTGCTGCTGGGAGTCGATCGTCATTCCAGAGGGGAAGTCGGAAGACCACTTGTACTACTTCCAGTAAGTAATTGACTGTCCAACAGTCCTTTGCAAGGAAGATGAAATATCACAGCAGTCATCCTGTTGCAAAGCAGATAACTCAGGCCTTGACAGCTGTGTTGGTGTTAGACGTGCATCCGGTATCCACCGTTAGTTCACAGGGACTTAGAGAATTTCTTGAGGTACTGTGTCCCCGGTTCCAAATACCATCTAGGTTCCACTTCTCTAGACAGGCGATACCGAGAATGTACACAGACGTCAGAAAAAGAGACACTAGTGTCCTAAAAAATGCAGTTGTACCCAATGTCCACTTAATCACGGACATGTGGACAAGTGGAGCAGGGCAGACTAAGGACTATTTGACTGTGACAGCCCACTGGGTAGATGTATTGCCTCCCGCAGCAACAACAGCAGCGGTGGCACCAGTAGCAGCATCTCGCAAACGCCAACTCGTTCCTAGGCAGGCTACGCTTTGCATCACTGCTTTCCATAAGAGGCACACAGCTGACAACCTCTTACGGAAACTAAGGAACATCATCGCAGATTGGCTTACCCCAATTGGACTCTCCTGGGGATTTGTGACATCGGACAACGCCACCAGTATTGTGCGTGCATAACATGTGGGCAAATTCCAGCACATCCCATGTTTTGCACATACAATGAATTTGGTGGTGCAGAATTTTTTTTAAAAACGACAGGGGCGTGCAAGAGATGCTGTCGGTGGCCCGAAGAATTGCGGGCCACTTTCGGCATTCAGCCACCGCATGCCAAAGACTGAAGCACCAGCAAACACTCCTGAACATTCCGCGCCATCAGCTGAAGCAAGAGGTGGTAACGAGGTGGAATTCAACCCTCTATATGCTTCAGAGGATGGAGGAGCAGCAAAACTCCATTCAACCCTATACATCTGCCTACGATATAGGCAAAGGAGGGGGAATGCACCTGACTCAAGCGCAGTGGAGAATGATTTCAACGTTGTGCAAGGTTCTGCAACCCTTTGAACTTGCCACACGTGAAGTCAGTTCAGACACTGCCAGCCTGAGTCAGGTCATTCCCCTCATCAGGCTTTTGCAGAAGCAGCTGGAGAGATTGAAGGAGGAGCTAAAACGGAGCGATTCCGCTAGACATGTGGGACTTGTGGATGGAGCCCTTCATTCGCTTAACCAGGATTCACGGGTGGTCAATCTATTGAAATCAGAGCACTACATTTTGGCCACCGTGCTCGATACTAGGTTTAAAGGCTACGTTGTATCTCTCTTTCCAGCAGATGTTCAAAGACCTGCTGGTGAGACACTTGTCAAGTCAAGCGGAACATGACCCGCCAACAGCTCCTCCTTCATTTTCTACCACCACTGGAGCTGTCAGGAAAAGGATAAAATTTCCAAAACCACCCGCTGGCGGTGATGCAGGGCAGTCAGGAGTAAAAGCTGACATCTGGTCCGGACTGAAGGACCTTACATGCCAACGATTACTGACATGTCGTTTACTGTCACTGCATATGATTCTGTCACCATTGAAAGAATGGTGGAGGATTATATGTGTTATAGCATCACTGTAGGCATGTCAGACAGTCCGTATGTACAGTATACTGGCAGGAAAAAGAGGCAATTTGGAGGCCCTTGAACAAACTGGCTTTATTTTACCTAAGTTGCCCCCCCTCCAGTGTGTACTCAGAAAGAGTGTTTAGTGCAGGCAGTCACCTTGTCAGCGATCGGCATACGAGGTTACTTCCACAAAATGTGGAGAAGATGATGTTCATCATAATGAATTGTAATCAATGCCTCCGTGGAGACATTTACCAGCAATTGCCTCCAGAAAGTACACAGGGACCTGTGATGGTGGATTCCAGTGGGGACGAATTAATACTCTGTGAGGAGGGGGATGTACACAGTGAAAGGGTGAGGAATCGGACGATGAGGATGAGGTGGACATCTTGCCTCTGTAGAGCCAGTTTGTGCAAGGAGAGATTGATTGCTTCTTTTTTGGTGGGGGCCCAAACCAACCAGTAATTTCAGCCACAGTCGTGTGGCAGACCCTGTCGCTGAAATGATGGGTTTGTTAAAGTGTGCATGTCCTGTTTATACAACATAAGGGTGGGTGGGAGGGCTCAAGGACAATTCCATCTTGCACCACTTTTTTTATTTATTTATCTTTGCATCATGTGATGTTTGGGGCCAATTTTTTTAAGTGCCATCCTGTCTGACACTGCAGTGCCACTCCTAGATGGGCCAGTTGTTTGTGCCAGCCACTTGGGTCGCTTAGCTTAGTCATTCAGCGACCTCAGTGCAAATTTTAGGACTAAAAATAACATTGTGAGGTGTTCAGAATAGACTGGAAATGAGTGGAAATTATGGTAATTGAGGTTAATAATACTATGGGATCAAAATGACCCCCAAATTCTATGATTTTTGAGGGTTTTTTGAAAAAAAAACACCGCAATCCAAAACACACGCGAATGCGACAAAAATTTTTAGGGGAGGTTTTGCCAAAACGCGTCCGAATCCAAAACACGACCGCAGAACCGAATCCAAAACCAAAACATTAAACACAAAAAATGTCCGGTGCACATCACTAATATATATATATATATATATATATATATATATATAGAACCCATTATAATTAATTTTGAATTATGTTGGTGGCACAGTGGAAATATAATTGGTGGGGCAGTGGGTGATAAAAACCTTCATTGGTTCCCCCTTCTACAGCCCTGCCCATACACCCAGAAATGCCTCCCCAACATTAAAATATGTAAATAAGGTGCCAATTCCAAAGATATCTTTCGCCTTTCAAATTGTTTGAAAAATTGCTTAGTGTGTACACTCAATTTCTTTTGTCAGGACTCCTGGAAGTTTAAGGGAAATGGGCCATCTTTCAAATTGTTAATCTTTCACATTGGTCATGTCTTCTAGTGTGTAGGGCCCTTTACAGTACCTTAGTCTGAGGCTTTTTTAATGAGCACAAATTGCGCATATGTTTTTTATTAACTTTATTTAAATTTTTAATGCACACTGCACAGTGATCTAATAGTGGAGCTAATTAAGACCTGATGGCTAGGTTGCGTTTTCGTACAGCGGGCAATCAGGTCTAAACTGCGCATGCGTATGCACTGCAATGCGCAGGTATGTCACACGGGTACAAAGCGGATCGCTGCCAAGCAATGGGTTTGTGCGAAGGATCCATTCGCACGGCCGTTCGTAAGGAGATTGACAGGAAGAAGACGTTCGTGGGTGTCACTGACCCTTTTCTGGGAGTGTTTGGAAAAACACAGGCGTGTCCAAGCATTTGCAGGGAGGGTGTCTGACGTCAAATCTGGTCCTGAACAGGCAGAAGCGATCGCAGCGGCTGAGTAAGTCCTGGGCTACTCAGACACTGCACAAAATCGGTGTGTACAGCTCTGCTACACATGCGTTCCCATACTTGCGACTATCTTATCAGGGCAGTACAAAAATAGCCCGCTAGCAATTAGGTATGAATTAGGCCCAGTGTGACAGAGGGAATATATAAACTGTATGGCATTAAAACTTGACTGGAAATATTTCAAAAAATAATTGACCTGCATTTGCTTCCCAATAAAATTGTCAAATTCTGCCTTATAAACAAAAAGCACATCCTTTGGATTGCAAAACTGTTGGTCACCATGCCCTCAAAAAGAATTGTTGTTTTCAACACCTATTTTGAGGAGGCAACTTGGCTGAAATTGAAGTTGAGCAGGAGTCAGTCTTTCAGTTTGATGAACAGAGCAATATGCCAGACACTTTTGGGGCCTACAAAGTTTTAAAGGGCCATGTCCCAACTGATTCATATTTGTTTCCAGTTCTGTAACTCATTGAGTTTGGGACTTATGCCAACACCTAATATATTTTAGTTTAGGGAAAGTAAAAGCCTGATGGAATTCAGTTCAGTTAAGTTATTTTAAATATTCAGCCTACAATAATAAATTATAGAGGATTTATTGCTAAGCCTTGAAGGAGTTCTTTGTTGCATCCACTTAAAAACCAAATAACACTCTACTTATATACTGTATACCTTTATATGGCTTTAGGGGAAATGTCAATCACTCTAAAGTTGTGCAAAATAATATTTTAGCAATTGTTAATAATATCTTTTATAATTGCAACATATGTAGGGAGCCGTGGCATATCTAGAATGGGTGCGGTGTGTGCGGTTCACACTGGCCCCTGGGTACAGAGGGGGCCCACACTGCACCCATTTCTTCTATACTTACCTTTCTGGTGTCCATAGGTCTCTGTGTGTGGGCACCCTCCTCTCCTGTAGTCAGCAACACTCACTGTTCTTGTTAGCGGTCCGAAGACTAGAGACTCTGGCACAGTGCCAGAGTCTACAGCACATGCGCAGGTCTCTGGAAAAATGGCCGCAGCGCCATTTTTCTGGAGACCTATGCAAGCGCTGTTGTCTCTGGCACTGTGCCAGAGTCTCTAGTGCTCAGAGCACTATCAGCGCTGCCGGTTACGGGAGAGAAGGGAGCCCACACACGGAGACTGCACACGGGTCCCCTACTCTCTATGGGGGTCATTCCGAGTTGATCGCATGCTGCAACCTTTTGCAGCCCGTGCGATCAACTAGACGCCGCCTATGAGGGAGTGTATTTTTGCATAGCAAGGCTGCGATCGCTTGTGCAGCCCTGCTATGCAAAAAAAGTTTTCTGTAGAACAAGACCAGGGTAAGAGTTACTTACCCTGTTCGATGAATCCAGCGTTGCAGGTCGCGGAATTGACGTCAGACATCCGCCCTCCAAACGCCTGGACATGTCTGCGTTCACCGCACCACTCCCAGAAAACAGTCAGTTGACACCCACAAACGTCCTCTTCCTGTCAATCTCCTTGCGATCGGCTGTGCGAGTGGATTCTTCATTAAATCCATCACTCAGCAAAGATCCGCTTTGTAGCCGTATGATGCGCCTGCGCATTGCAGTGCATACGCATGCGCAGTAGTAACCTGTTCGCTGCGCTGTGAAAAACGGCAGCGAGCGATCAACTCGGAATGACCCCCAAAATACGCCATTGGTAAGGGGGAATTAAATTGTTGGTGAGGGAAGCGAATTGCTGTGGCGTTTAAATGCCAGCATCTACAGCCGAACTCGCATCCTTCACTTGGCTAATTTGCACCCCACTTCGCTCTAAAGTGCTACCCTATGGGGTAGCGAACACTTTTGGCCTAGACCTCACTGCCATAAAGCTCGGCCGCTGCTGCACATATTTGGCCAGGAGAATCCGTTAGCCCTCAGTTTTGATCCAACCCCCCCTCCTCCCAGTGTGATAAATGATCAATAAACATTCAGCAGTTATTTATTTATTTATTCATTTATTTCAGGAACAATATTGGATGTTGAAGATTACATAAATACATATTTTAGTATATAACAATGAACCATTTTTTTGGTATAGGTTTATAATGTCAACACAAAAATGCCAACATATTCTGAGTGTCAACATTAAACATTTTGACATACATAGTGACAAATATGACATTATGTCGACATATGTCGACAGACTATTTTAAGATTTTACAGGGATAGGCTGCGTTTCAAGTTAGGGATAGGCTGTGGTAAGAGTTAGAGTTAAGGGCCCTACACACTGGCCGACATGACTGCACGATATGAACGATCTCGTTCATTAATGAACGAGATAACGTTCATATCGTGCAGTGTGGAGCCTTCAGCGATGAACGATGCGCAGCCCCGCGCTCATTCATCGCTGGTCCCCCCGTCGGCTGTACATGCAGGCCAATATGGACGATCTCGTCCATATTTGCCTGCACTTCAATGCAGCCGGGTGACGGGGGGAGTGTAGAAACTTCACTCCCCCGTCACTGCCCCCCTGCCGCCGGGTCGCCCGTCGGCCGTAACCGCCGTCGGGCAGCTCGGCAGCGGATCGGCCAGTGTGTAGGGCCTATTAGGCATGCTCAGCTCTGCACTGCAAATGTGTATGGTTTACATGCCGACTGTCAGCATTCACAGTGTCGACTTTCTGGCAATGTTGACATGTCAATTCCGAAATGGTGAATATCAATATTTGACATTTCAATGGCCTGTCGTTTTTTACCATTGAGTATGATACACCAACACTTCTATCATTACAAACTGCTGTGACGGAGGGCGGAACTGCTGTGATCGAGGGCGGAACTGCTGTGACGGAGTAACCGGAAGCCGGAAGTGACGGAGTAGCGGAGGGCGCGCATGGCACAAACAGAGGCTGTGAGGCTGTGAGGCTCTAGCGCAGTGTTTCCCAACCACGGTCCTCAAGGCACACTAACAGTCCTGGTTTTAGTGATATCCCTGCTTGAACACAGGTGACTTAATTAGTACCTCAGTTATTTGATTTAACCATCTGTGCTTAAGCCTGGATATCACTAAAACCTGCACTATTGGTGTGCCTTGAGGACCGGGGTTGGGAATGTCTGCTCTAGCGGGACGGGTGCCGTGAGCTGGTGTGGGGGGTGAGTGAGCCAGGAGCTGGGGGCACAGAAGGAGCAGGAGCCGGAGGGAGCTCAGCGGAGCAGAGCGCAGAGACCGGGAGCAGGTGCACAAGAGGAGTGTGTGTGAGCTGAGAGCTGTGAGCTGTGAGAGAAGAGTGTGTGTTTCTGTGAGAACAGAGGGCTGAGCAAGGAGAGAGAGAGTGCTGCTGCTGCTGCTGCAGCTGATCAAAGTGTGAGTGTGAGTGCGTGTGTCTCAGCCATAGACTGAGCCATTGACTGAGCCATAGCACCTGAACACTGATCGGAGGACCCGCAGGCAGATAAGTATTAACCTTTCCCTTTTTGTTGTATAATTGATTATCTCCCTTTGTCTATTAGGGTATTGTATTGTGCTTAAGTTGTACTTAATTAATCCTCTTTCTATCCCTTATTTATTGTAATTTATTGTACTTTATTGTCCCTTATATATTGTCTTTACTTAATTTGTACTTAATTTATCCCTTATTGTCCTTATTTATTTATTTATTTATTTATTGCCCCTTATATATTGTCCTTACTTAATTTGTACTTAATGTATCCCTTATCTGTCCTTATTTATTTATTTATTTTCCTTCATTGTCTCTTTTATATTATCCCTATATATTGTACCTCTCTTTTGTTTTTTGTTTTTTTTTAAGGTCAAAGGGAGTTAGCGCTTATTAAAAATGGGTTGTGCCGAGATTGAGGATCTCACTCAGTGCGTGTGTCGTGCATGATGTATGCGCACCTGTAACAACAGTTCGAATGCGGGTACATCTGTGTGAGATGTAAGCGAACGGCTGAGATAAATTCCTGTTTAAAAAAGCTGAACTGTGAAACCTTTGAAAGTGCATGCTTATCTAGCAAAAGTGCAATATGTGCATTTAAAAAACATTTTAATAAACGTTATATATTTTTTTATTTCATCATGACTGAACTGTGTTAAAATTCATGGACATATTGTGGATGTTGAAATGAATATTTAAGAATATACGAGGACAGTCTCTACATACATTATAAAGTTGGCTGAGGACAGTGCTGTGGAAATGTCAAAGTTTTTTCTCTTGTTGCATAGCTGTGTGCTGATTAGCTGATCAGCGTTCTTTGGAAAGACAGCTGCAGTTCAGCCTTGAGCGCTTGGAATGAGGATCCCGTTTGTGTGAGGTAGATTCGTAGCGTACAGTACACCAACTATATACAACACAAAATAAGATCAGGTGTATCTTTAGACCGAGTACACACAGAGCTACACCAGGAACTTCATACACCACATGACCAGTCTCCCTGTAATTTCTTCATGGTACTATCCATGTCTACAGTCAACTCTTTGCTGTTGTCAGCTATCCTTTCTGTTTGCTTGCCCCATGACACTCTCTCATTGGTTTAGACTATTTTATTGTCACTCATTGGGGA
The DNA here is from genome assembly GCF_028390025.1 of Pseudophryne corroboree. NCBI lineage: Eukaryota > Metazoa > Chordata > Amphibia > Anura > Myobatrachidae > Pseudophryne > Pseudophryne corroboree. The sequence goes on along the minus strand of NC_086447.1, from coordinate 642,058,129 downwards.
GATTCAAATGTTTGAAAATAATAGGGAAAAAAAGACACCCAACCGACTTTTCAAACATTTGAATCCCCCCCATTAACTCATAATATTTCACTCTTTATCTATCTCCTTATACTGTATGTTGTTGTGTTTTTTTCTATTTTGAAGTTGTTGTGTTTGCAATGTAAGTGTTACAATGTAATTGTTTATCTGTACAGCGTTATGGACACTTGGTGGTGGACGCCATATTAATAAAGATAATAATTAAGCCAACAGAGCTTCAAAAATAAAAGGAAGGATACATTCAGTTCACACTAGATGTGAAGAAAGGTGTTAATAGAGTTTGAGGTACAGTGGCTTTCAAAAGTATTCAACCCCTAAAATTATTTGTATGTAGTATAACTTACACTTACAGAGATTGTTTCAGGCAGAATTTATATTGCAAACCTGTAGGCTTGTAAATTACATTTTCAAACGTATTGTTTGTCTGCAGTATTTTTGTTGTTATTTTTTTTTTAAGAAAAACTGAAAAATGTAGCTTGGCTAAGTATTCATCCCCTGAAGATGAGTATTTGGTCGAACCACCTTATGCTGCAATAAGTAGTACAGTACATTTGTACCAGGTTTCAACACTGTATGTTAGTAATTATTGCACATTCCTCCTTGCAGATCTGTTTGGGTTGGTTGGATGACGCTTGTTGACGCTTGTTGTTTTCATGTGGTGCCACAGATTCTTACACAGATTTTGACTTGGCCATTGTAGGACATTCACATTTTTATTGTTCAACCACTGCGGTGTTGCTTTGGCCTTGTGTCTGGTATCATTGTCCTTTCTTCCAAGCTTTAGTTTTCTAATATAGTAATAGTAAAACAGGTTTTCTTGCAGTACCTCCTTGTATTTCGCTCCATCCATTGGTCGGTGTACGCTATTAACATAGCTGACTGGCTATGGATTGTCGATAATAATTATTATACAGATTCCATTCTGGATTCTCAATTCTACGCTCCTTTGTCCCTCAGCTATCTCCTCCATGTCAGACCTTCCAAATTGACCCAGAGTATATCTAATAATTTATTATTATTTCCTACCATACAGGCATGGAGACTGGCGAGGAAATCTCTTAAACTTCAACATTTTTATTCACTATCGCTACCTCTGGTCGGTAACCTGGAGTTTCAGAATGGGAGGGCTTTAAGGCTCTTCACTGCCTGGCATTCGTCTGGTATCCGTAACCTACACAATTTACTTAATACCTCTCACCTCCCACTGTCCTTTACGGAAGCGATGGATAAATACGGCTTACATCCCCAGCATAAATTTTCTTACTTCCAAGCTGTCCACTATCTTAAAACAATTTTGCCATATATTAACAGATTATGATTTTCTTAATCCCCTTGACGCACTTCTCCACTCTGATTTTTACTCTATCTCGATTATCTATGCACATATCCGCGTAGAAATAGACCCAGACACGGATCTTCCAGAACTGTCCCAATGGACCTCCCATATCTCAACAGTCACCCCTGACTCCCTTCTGGACCATTTCCAGCTAACTCTGAAACTTATTCCAGCTAGCTCGTACCAAGAAATGGCCTACAAAATGCTCCATAGAGCTTATATTTCACTTAAATGTCGATATTTAATGGCCATTTCTGAAGAGGCGAGCTGTACTAAATGTCTAACGGATGGGGCAGACCTTATGCATTGTTTTTGGGATTGTGGTTCGGCCCAAACGTTTTGGCATGAGGTACATCAATATGGAACTATGACTCTAGGCCAGTGGTTTCCAAACTTTTTTGATTCACGGCGCCCTAGAATATCAGAATTTTTTTCACGACACCCCTAGGCCAAAAATTTCTTATTGAGAAATTTAGAAAGAAATATTACATTAAGTAAATCGCGTTTGTATGTCATCCTTAGGGCCACTTGTGTGCTGAGGGACAAGATTTGCTTCTGTTTGGCCACATACTTTATGACTGGCAGCCACCAGCACTGGTTTTGCCTATTATATTGACCATGAATAATTTGAATTGGTCCTGGACCACCAACCCAAGGCACCCCTGCAAGTGTCCCGAGGCACCCCAGGGAGCCACGGCACACAGTTTGGGAACCTCTGCTCTAGGCATATCTTTCCATTGCACTATATCCTGGGCACTATTTGGCTATTTAGCAGACCAGACAGATATCCCTAGGACCAATAAAAAAACTTCTTGTGATATTGTCAGCGGTCGGTAGGAAAGCAATTTTACAACAGTGGATTCATAACTCAGCTCCCACTATCTCAATGGTGACCTCTAGATTATTTTTTCTATTTACCATGGACTAGCTTGAGGCATCTATCCACAAGGAAAAATTAACTCCGGCTTTATTCCAATGCTGGGATAATGATATTCAGACACTTCCCATAAACACTAAACAGGCAATTCAAAAATGCTTCCAGTCTACTTCATGGTAATTACTCCACACTATAGACCATCCAAACCCTTAAGGCCTTTAAATACTATACCTTTCCATCTCTTCTTTTAACTCTTTTTCCACTCCTTTATATGCTCTACTGTATGCTGGGTCGATTGGTTGATTGATTTCCTGGATTTGGGGATTTTTCTGAGGATGGGTTGACAGCCCGTGACTTCTAGCTGGCATTACATACATAGATTTTTCCTTTTTTTCTTTTTCTTTTTGTTGTTGTGTCTACATCTGGAGAAATTGATGCGATGTATCTATACTGGTGGAGAATCATTACTTTTTATATTCTTTTTCTGCTCACACTTTGACTAGACTTTTCAATTTTCCGCCATTGCACATTACACATATGTTCTTTTTGTTGGAATGTTTAGATATATTATTTGTGGAAAATTTTGAAAATGTGTTTTGATTTCTCTTTGTTCTCATGCAAGATTGAATATTTCATATTCTACAATCTTCTAACAGGTTGACCCTATGCTCAGATTGTTATACAAAACTATCTCAATATTCTTTGTCTCAAATTGTTATATCATCATTTCTGTAATGTGAGAAATCGTAATAAAAACATTTTGAAAAAACAAACAAAACATAGCTGACTGGTGCAACTTCACTCCAGTCTCAGTTCCCTTTCAAAGTGATAACTTGTCTGATTTCTCTGTGGCTACCCTCACAAGTCTCCTTATCTATGCAGTACTTTGGGGGTATGATTTTGCTTCCATTTCCTCACAATTGATTCAACTGTGCTCATTGGGATAGCCAAACATGCTCTTTGGTCTTCATTTTGACAGCTTTCTTTCTGATTCACAGTATAATCAATTGTATTTTAACTAGAGGGTCTTCTATCCATTAAGGCTAACCTTTCTAATGATACACAGGTAGAAGTTAATTGAAAGCCAAATGTTAGGGAAATATTGTTATTTTGTGTAAACTTGGAGCTACCACATCACACTCATTTTTTATATTTTGTTTATATTTGTTTATTTTTTGTTTTCAATTGCTGACAAGAATTTAATTATAAGTTTTGACATTTACCTCAGAATCCTATTGAATCACAATAAAATTACTATTCTGAACACTATATGTAATTGCCAGTTGCAATACAAAATATCTGTTGACTTTTTAGGAGATTGAATACTTTTGCAATCCACTGAATATCGCACAATATGAATTGCTAGTGCTAAACTGTCAGGCAAAAAGTTGTGAGAGTAGCAAGAGAACATTGTGCAGATAGTGTCACAACTGAGGGCTGAGGCTGACCTGGGCAAGCCTCAGATGTAGGAGCTGACATGTAGGTGAACCGGGGAGGTAGTATTGGGTTCCTTGACATACAGGAGCTCTAGTACCAGTTGCCCGAAGGCGTGACCACGACAACGAAGTTGTAAAAGATAAAGTCAGTTTTATTGAAACACACAGCTTAAGACACCTTAGATATGCAAAACGTCACAGGAGATATGCAATGGTAAATAACAGTACAGTTCCCAGAAACGCAGGGTAATTAACAGGGCTTGCAGAACAGAATATCACAGAGTCCTTGCCAGAATTGGAGATGGTAAGTCCGTATTCCACAGCTAACCGCTGAGGAGAGGTATGAACTGGTGCTGCCCAGCAGATGGTGTACAGAGGCTGGAGCAACACAGATGCACAGAAGTAGATGGTACTTGGTAAGTGCAGAGAGTGCCGGATGGAACCGGTATGAATGAAAGGTGTGCAGAACTCACCACTGTAGATTTAGAGTCTGATGGTGAACATCGATGGATGCTGTGGTTCAGTGGTAGAATGGTCACTGATGCAGGCGATATAGAAATACCGCTGATGATGTTGAAGTAAACTGAAGACACTGTGGAGCACCGCTAGCAGAATACCAGCGACTCAGAAGCACTGTGGAAAGCTGGTGGCCGTGGTAAGTACTCTGTGGAGTATGGAGAGCAGTGCTGCAGAAAGGAGGAGTTGAAAACGATACCAGGACACCGCTGGAGGCTGGAAGCGAAGCAGGACCAACGCTGGAAGAAGGAAGCCGGTGTCTGATCATGGAGAGTAGTCAGGAGCAATGCTGGAACACTGCAGAAGTCAGGCTGCACCCCAGGCTGAAACAGGTGCGGGTCTCTTAGTGTAGCTGAATCACAGGAGCTGGAATACCTGGAGAAACAAGCAGTAGAATCCACAAGCAGGAGAGACATGTGTATAGGTTAGACAACCAAAGCACTGACGATTATCCAGCCCAGGAGCAGGATATTTATACCAGCTGGGAAGCAGGCATTGGCTGGATAATTAGGCAGAGTCCAGAGTGCAGCGGATAGGTTGTGAAATGACATGTGATGAGGAAAAACATTGCTGCGTCCATGTTTGCATTTGGAGGGAAAGTCTGTTTGTATATTCCATGTGGTAAACAGCAGTAATGGCGGCGGAGGCCGCGGAGGTCATGAGACGCCATTCTTTAAAACAGTGCAACTAAACTGTAAGGCTGCCATAACAGTGCTGCGGGATCACAGGGAAGAGACTTGAGGTAAAGATATACAGCACGCTGCACGCAGACAGCGCAGATGGAATCCCGTTTTGGAACGCTGTGCCAGTCTCAGGAGACACTTGGATGGTAAATAATCGTGTCCAATAACCCGGATCGTGACAGATAGAAGTCATTATGAAGTGGAACAAAGACGTTTAGTATAGACTTTGATGACAGATAAAAACCACTTGGCCCATCTAGTCTGCCCCTTTTTTTAATCATGTTGTCACCTCAAAGCCTAGTTGATTCTTATTTCTTTGTAAGGATAGCCTTATGTCCATCCCATGCGTGTTTACATTTCTCTACTGTATTAGCCTCAACCACTTCTGAGAGGACATTATTCCAATTGTCCACTACCCAATTTTTCCTCAAGTTTCCCTTCAACCTACCTCACTGCCCTTGTGTTCTATTACTTCTCTTCCTTTGAAGAATGTTTCCCTCCTGTACGTTGTTAAAACTCTTGATATATTTGAAAGTTTCTATCATGTCCCCCCTTTCCCTTTTGTGCCCCAAACTATAGATATTAAGATATTTTAGTCTTTCTGGGTAAGTTTTGTGATGTAGGTGATGCACCATTTTAGTTGACTCTGCAACTTAGCCACGCCAAATACTAATCCCAAGTAGCAAATAGAGGAAAAAGTAGAAAAATTAAGCAAAAATGTTCAGGAGAATGAACAGATCCCTGTGCACTATTTGTTAGTTGTCTGGATCCCGGCTGTCAGGGTACCGATACCGGAATCTTGACAGCCGACAATGCCGCCAGCCGGAATCTAGGGAAAAATAACTATTCCCACTCATAGATGTACACGACACCCATAGAGTGGGAATAGATCCTGTTACGAGTGCAGCGAGCCACTGTTCCGCATCGGGGGGCAAGCACAGCGAGCCTGCAAGGGGACTCTTTGCGCTATCCCTGCTGCCGGCATTCTGGCGGGTGGGATGCCGCTGTCATGATATGGACAGCACATATCCCGCCTACCAGTAAAACATATGTATTTCAGTGCACAGCATGGGAATCTCCACAGGGATTTCGCACCATATAGCGTAAAAGGAATAGGTGTATAAGTGTATAGGAACACATCTGGGTGTAGGACATTGGATGGAGTGGAGTACCTTAAATACTGTGTAAGAAAATGACTTTGTGGGTCATGTAGTAATGAGAACCAACAATAGTGATGATACTAAGATTGTGTAAATAGGAAAATCCTTAAAGCTGTTAAGTTTATTTTAACTGCAAAGCTGAATTTGTCAAGGTGGATGCAAACATTTTGTGGTGGATTTTGATAGAAAAGAAGTATATTGGCAATATTGCAGTGGAAAAATGTCAGTTATAGGTTTTAAACAGAGCAAAAAGAAAGAACAGATTGAAAATTAAAATCTTGGTATTTCACTGGAAGTCATGCTGGGTTGGACCCATATGCATCCAAATAATGAGCTCTTAAAAGCCGCAGGATAAAAATAGTGTATTTCCACCAATATGCTTAGTTGGAGTCATTTCAAAATGCATCCAGCTCTGCACCAGTTGTATATTGCGCCAGATTAAAATTAAACCAAACCAGGTCATAAGTAGAGGGGGAAAAATGCATTTGATCAGGGCCATAACTATAGGGTGTGCAAGCAGTGCTGTTACACAGTGCCTTCAGCCACAGCATCTGGCTATCAGGGTGCCTGGAATGGCACCCTGCAGCCAGTATCGCTAATGAAGTGCCAGTCTGAGCAGCCACACACCCTGCAACCTGTACAGCTGCTCGGAGCGTTCTTAGGATGGTCCGGTTAGTGCCTCTCTGTTCTGGTCATGGTGCTTCGGCCTACTGACCCCCTGGGGTGCAGCTTTTTTAATGCATGTGCTCAGGGGTAAGAGGCGGCAGCACGGGGTGCACTGAAGCTCTGTTATGAGGCTTATTTGATTAATATATATATATATATATATATATACACATATATATCAAACAAACAGGTCTGAGGGCGCTTACATGTATGGTACTGTTTCGATAATATTAGTACATCAGTTTAAAACAAAACAATTTTAAATTACAAAGAATAAAATGTATTCATAAAAGTACAGAATAAAACATAGTACGTCTTTGCGATTTTACAGAGAGAGACATCTTCGGATATATCAGGTTTTACATTCAGTTTTTTGTAGTGTATTTCTTTGTTGAAACATACGATACAGAAGTAGAACAATAGATCGACCCAATGTGTTTCGTCCCTATCGGGACTTCATCAGGGGTACTTTTATCAAAATGCTCAAACAATGATGTGAAGAAAATCTGATGAAATGTATAAACCTCTGTGAAAATCAGGTTATCTGGATATGATACCAGACTAATAACTAGTATGAAAAATCTCAGCGTGATGTTGCTCCATTACGGAAAAAAGTGTCCATACACTAATATGCAATATCTCAATGATGGTCTAAAATGACTGCTATGGAATGCAGATAAGTGTCTATCACTAAACTTTAGTAGATGTAGAACAGCCTTCTGCACATATAATAATATAGGGATATGCAACAAGGGTGATGTGCTCCTCACTGAACTCTGAGAGGACCACATCACAATTATAAAAGAAGCACTAGCTGCTTCATAGGATAAACCTCAATCAATCAGAAGCAGCTAGCTCATGTCATCGTGGTGAGTGTTTGCACCATTTCTCAGGCACCTGCAATCAATATAGCTACTGACATCTATATCCTTATCTCTGTGAAGGTCTGCCTCAGTGTGCAATTACATAAACACGCTCTTTCTATACTTGCACTGAATTTGCACACTATTCCTCTCACTCATTCTGCTTCTACAAGCGTAAGAAGGTGCAAATACCAAATCTACGTGCAGACATAGACATGTACTTTTATGTGTGAGCTGTCAACAATGATGTTAAGATTAGGCATATTCGGGGAAATGTATCACACCTTCTAAAGAGGACATGCAGAGACGTAGTTATAACTTAATAGTACAGTCTACAAACTGATAACTAGAATTTGACCAGTTGCTATGGGCAACTTCTTCAATGTACTCTTAAGGTTTGATACATATTCCTCTTAGTTGGGAATTTTACAAATAGAGTTTGGTCCACAATGATTTGGAGAAGGCAGAGGGCCATACACATTCCCAAAGTCAAGAGAGCTTTAGAATGTTCCTGTTGAGTGATTTTTGGTTTAGAAATATAAAAGGCAATAGTTCTATTTTATGAGTATAACGTGAAATAAATGAGAAAGTCACCTTTCAGCCCTGCCTGTCTGTTTTCTTAGTTAGGAACACAAGACGTGTATGGTGAAATGGAAGATTGCATAAACAAAATAAGAAGCAAAGGAGCCTTTATGATGAGGTTGCATTGCAAACAACTAACTTCAAATATTTACAGTTTGCAATGTACATTCTTGAAATCTAATCAGACTTAAAACATGTTTAAACAATTAGATTGCGTCATCAATTTGATATGGTAAATTGTAAAGCGATTTCTGTCTGTGCAACGTCGTGCCTTTATGATTGCATGGAAATATAATATGCATAATAAGTAATTGTGCATAAAATTGTTGTGGAACTACCTTTCAATGCTACTTTAGCTTCACATAGTCAATTATAGGTGAGGGTCAGGCTTTTTTTTTTGGTCAATTTCTTCTTATTATTGAAAAATGTATAGATTGTTATTTCTTTCTCCATATTCTTCCCTGATATGGAGAATATAAATGCCACTGATCAATCTCTAATCAAAATTACTTCATTATCTTATAAGCAACCAATAGAGAAAATATGTTTTGTTCAGATATACATTTTTTTTTGTAATTTTTTTTTATTATTTAATGCCTGCTGAGGGTTTTCCAAACATCATTCTTTATTGTGACTTTCTGGACTTATTTTGCAAATATAAATGTGTATTTTTAAAATGTCTTACTATCAGTGAGTAATGTTATTGGAATTATTGTAACATTGTTTTCCAGCTTTTATTTTATTTGACCTGTGATTTAAATTCAGTTGTACCCAATACACATTTTACCTGTAGTTGTGTCCAAAGTCAAGAAATATTTAGCTAATTGGCTTGTAAATAAATAAATTTATGTAACAAAATATATGTACAAAAAGGTTTCTCTGACGTCCTAAGTGGATGCTGGGGACTCCGTCAGGACCATGGGGAATAGCGGCTCCGCAGGAGACAGGGCACAAAATTAAAAGTTTGACCACTAGGTGGTGTGCACTGGCTCCTCCCCCCATGACCCTCCTCCAAGCCTCAGTTAGGTTTTTGTGCCCGGCCGAGAAGGGTGCAATCTAGGTGGCTCTCCTAAAGAGCTGCTTAGAATAAAAGTTTGTTAGGTTTTTTATTTTCAGTGAGTCCTGCTGGCAACAGGCTCACTGCAACGCGGGACTAAGGGGAGAAGAAGCGAACTCACCTGCGTGCAGGATGGATTGGCTTCTTAGGCTACTGGACACTAGCTCCAGAGGGACGATCACAGGTACAGCCTGGATGGGTCACCGGAGCCGCGCCGCCGGCCCCCTTACAGATGCTGAAGAGAGAAGAGGTCCAGAAATCGGCGGCTGAAGACTTCCCAGTCTTCTTAAGGTAGCGCACAGCACTGCAGCTGTGCGCCATTGCTCTCAGCACACTTCACACCGCGGTCACTGAGGGTGCAGGGCGCTGGGGGGGGGGCGCCCTGGGCAGCAATGTAATTACCTTTACTGGCTAAAAATACATCACATATAGCCCCTGGGCTATATGGATGTATTTAACCCCTGCCAGGATTACAGAAAAAACCGGGAGAAGAGCCCGCCGTGAAGGGGGCGGGGCCTATCTCCTCAGCACACAGCGCCATTTTTCCCACACAGATCCGCTGGTGGGAAGGCTCCCAGGCTCTCCCCTGCACTGCACTACAGAAACAGGGTTAAAACAGAGAGGGGGGGCATATTTTGGCGATATTAATATATATTAAGCTGCTATAAGGGAAAACACTTACTATAAGGTTGTCCCTGTATAATTATAGCGCTTTGGTGTGTGCTGGCAAACTCTCCCTCTGTCTCCCCAAAGGGCTAGTAGGGTCCTGTCCTCTATCAGAGCATTCCCTGTGTGTGTGCTGTGTGTCGGTACGTGTGTGTCGACAGGTATGAGGACGATGTTGGTGTGGAGGCGGAGCAATTGCCTGTAATGGGATGTCACCCCTTAGGGAGTCGACACCGGAATGGATGGCTTTATTTATGGAATTACGTGATAGTGTCAACACGCTACAAGGTCGGTTGACGATATGAGACGGCCGGCAAACCAATTAGTACCTGTCCAGGCGTCTCAAACACCGTCAGGGGCTTTAAAACGCCCATTACCTCAGTCGGTCGACAGACACAGACACGGACACTGACTCCAGTGTCGACGGTGAAGAAACAAACGTATTTTCCAGTAGGGCCACACGTTACATGATCACGGCAATGAAGGAGGCGTTACATATTTCTGATACTACAAGTACCACAAAAATGGGTATTATGTGGGGTGTGAAAAAACTACCTGTAGTTTTTCCTGAATCAGATGAATTGATTGAAGTGTGTGATGAAGCGTGGGTTACCCCCGATAGGAAGTTGCTAATTTCAGAGAAGTTATTGGCATTATACCCTTTCCCGCCAGAGGTTAGGGCGCGCTGGGAAACACCCTCTAGGGTAGATAAAGCGCTCACACGCTTATCAAAACAAGTGGCGTTACCGTCTCCTGATACGGCCGCCCTCAAAGATCCAGCTGATAGGAGGCTGGAAAATACTCTAAAAAGTATATACACACATACTGATGTTATACTGCGACCAGCAATCGCCCCAGCATGGATGTGCAGTGCTGGGGGGGTTTGGTCGGAATCTCTGACTGGAAATATTGATACCCTGAATAGCGACAATATTTTATTGACTATAGAGCATTTAAAGGATGCATTTTCTTTATATGCGAGATGCACAGAGGGATATTTGCACTCTGGCATCAAGGGTAAGTGCGCTGTCCATTTCTGCCAGAAGAAGTTTATGGACGCGACAGTGGTCAGGTGATGCGGATTCCAAGCGGCATATGGAAGTTTGCCGTATAAAGGGGAGGAATTATTTGGGGTCGGTCTATCGGACTTGGTGGCCACGGCAACAGCCGGAAAATCCACCTTTTTTTTACCTCAGGTCACCTCCCAACAGAAAAAGACACCGTCTTTTCAGCCTCAGTCCTTTCGTTCTCATAAGAACAAGCGGGCAAAAGGCCATTCATATCTGCCCGAGGCAAAGGAAAGGGTAAGAGACTGCAGCAAGCAGCTCCTTCCCAGGAGCAGAAGCACTCCCCCGCTTCTGAAAAGTCCTCAGCATGTCGCTGGGGCCTTACAAGCGGACTCAGGTCCGGTGGGGGGGTTGTCTCAAGAATTTCAGCGCGCAGTGGGCTCACTCGCAAGTCGACCCCTGGATCCTGCAGGTAGTATCACAGGGGTACAGATTGGAATTCGAGACGTCTCTTCCTCGCAGATTCCTGAAGTCTGCTTTACCAACATCTCCCTCCGACAGGGAGACGGTGTTGGAAGCTATTCACAAGCTGTATTCCCAGCAAGTAATAGTCAAGGTACCCCTACTACAACAAGGGAAGAGGTATTATTCCACGCTGTTTGTGGTACCGAAGCCGGACGGCTCGGTTAGAACTATTCTAAGTCTGAAAGTTTTTGAACACTTACATATAAAGGTTCAAGTTCAAGATGAAATCACTCAGAGCAGTGATAGCGAATCTGGAAGAAGGGGACTTTATGGTGTCCTTAGACATCAAGGATGCTTACCTCCATGTCCCAATTTGCCCTTCAAACCAAGGGTACCTCAGGTTCGTGGTACAAAACTGTCACTATCAGTTTCAGACGTTGCCGTTTGGATTGTCCACGGCACCCCGGGTCTTTACCAAGGTAATGGCCGAAATGATGATTCTTCTTCGAAGAAAAGGCGTATTAATTATCCCTTACTTGGACGATCTCCTGATAAGGGCAAGATCCAGAGAACAGTTAGAGGCCGGTGTAGCACTAACCCAAGTAGTGCTACAACAGCACGGGTGGATTCTAAATTTTCCAAAATCCCAGCTGAGCCCGACGACACGTCTGCTGTTCCTAGGGATGATTCTGGACACACTTCAGAAAAAGGTTTTTCTCCCGGAGGAGAAAGCCAGGGAGTTATCCGAGCTAGTCAGGAACCTCCTAAAACCAGGAAAAGTGTCAGTGCATCAATGCACAAGAGTCCTGGGTAAATGATGGCTTCTTACGAAGCGATTCCATTCGGCAGATTCCACGCAAGAACCTTTCAGTGGGATCTGCTGGACAAATGGTCCGGATCGCATCTTCAGATGCATCAGCGGATAGCCCCGTCTCCATGGACAAGGGGGTCTCTTCTGTGGTGGTTGCAGAGTGCTCACCTTTTTGGAGGGCCGCAGATTCGGCATTCAGGACTGGGTCCTGGTGACCACGAATGCCAGCCTGAGAGGCTGGGGAGCAGTCACACAGGGAAGAAATTTCCAGGGAGTGTGGTCAAGCCTGGAGACTTCACTTCACATAAATATACTGGAGCTAAGGGCAATTTACAATGCTCTAAGCCTGGCAAGACCTCTGCTTCAGGGTCAGCCGGTGTTGATCCAGTAGGGCAACACCACGGCAGTCGCCCACGTAAACAGACAGGGCGACACAAGAAGCAGGAGGGCAATGGCAGAAGCTGCAAGGATTTTTCACTGGGCAGAAAATCATGTGATAGCACTGTCAGCAGTGTTCATTCCGGGAGTGGACAACTGGGAAGCAGACTTCCTCAGCAGACACGATCACCACCCGGGAGAGTGGGGACTTTATCCAGAAGTTTTCCACATGATTGTGAACCGTTGGGAAAAACCAAAGGTGGACATGATGGCGTCCCGCCTCAACAAAAAACTGGACAGGTATTGCGCCAGGTCAAGAGACCCTCAGGCAATAGCTGTGGACGCGTTGGTAACACCATGGGTGTACCAGTCAATGTATGTGTTCACCCCTCTGCCTCTCATACCCAAGGTACTGAGAATTATAAGGCGAAGGGGAGTAAGAACGATACTCGTGGCTCCGGATTTGCCAAGAAAGACTTGGTACCCGGAACTTCAAGAGATGCGCACGGAGGATCCGTGCACTCTACCTCTAGACTTACCGCGGCTGCGTTTGACGGCATGGCGGTTGAACGCCGGATCCTGAAGGAGAGGGCTCCGACGGAGGAATTTCAACTGGGTCGATTCCTACATTTCCTGCAAACAGGATTGTCTATGGGCCTCAAATTGGGGTCCATTAAGGTTCAAATTTCGGCCCTGTCGATTTTCTTCCAGAAAGAATTGGCTTCAGTTCCTGAAGTCCAAGCTTTTGTCAAAGGAGTACTACATATACAGCTCCGGTTGTGCCTCCAGTGGCACCGTGGGATCTCAATGTAGTTTTGGGATTCCTCAAATCCCATTGGTTTGAGCCACTCAAATCGGTGGATTTGAAATATCTTACATGGAAAGTGACCATGCTACTGGCCCTGGCTTCGGCCAGGAGAGTGTCAGAATTGGCGGTTTTTTCGTACAAAAGCCATATCTGATTCTCCATTGGGACAGGGCAGAACTGCGGACGCGTCCTCAGTTTCTCCCTAAGGTGGTATGAGCGTTTCACCTGAACCAACCTATTGTGGTGCCTGCGGCTTCTAGCGACTTGGAGGACTCCAAGTTGTTCGACGTTGTCAGAGCCTTAAAAATATATATATATATATTTCAAGGACGGCTGGAGTCAGAAAGTCTGACTCGCTGTTTATACTGTATGCACCCAACAAGCTGGGTGTTCCTGCGTCTAAGCAGACGATTGCTCGTTGGATTTGTAGCACAATTCAACTTGCGCATTCTGTGGCAGGGCCTGCCACAGCCAAAATCTGTAAATGCCCACTCCACAAGGAAGGTGGGCTCACCTTGGGCGGCTGCCCGAGGGGTCTCGGCATTACAACGCTGCCGAGCAGCTACGTGGTCAGGGGAGAACACGTTTGTAAAATTCTACAAATTTGATACTCTGGCTAAGGAGGACCTGGAGTTCTCTCATTCGGTGCTGCAGAGTCATCCGCACTCTCCCGCCCGTTTGGGAGCTTTGGTATAATCCCCATGGTCCTGACGGAGTCCCCAGCATCCACTTAGGACGTCAGAGAAAATAAGAATTTACTTACCGATAATTCTATTTCTCGTAGTCCGTAGTGGATGCTGGGCGCCCATCCCAAGTGCGGATTGTCTGCAATACTTGTACATAGTTATTGTTACAAAAATCGGGTTATTATTGTTGGAAGCCATCTTTTCAGAGGCTCCTCTGTTATCATGCTGTTAACTGGGTTCAGATCTCAAGTTGTACAGTGTGATTGGTGTGGCTGGTATGAGTCTTACCCGGGATTCAAAATCCTTCCTTATTGTGTACGCTCGTCCGGGCACAGTATCCTAACTGAGGCTTGGAGGAGGGTCATGGGGGGAGGAGCCAGTGCACACCACCTAGTGGTCAAACTTTTAATTTTGTGCCCTGTCTCCTGCGGAGCCGCTATTCCCCATGGTCCTGACGGAGTCCCCAGCATCCACTACGGACTACGAGAAATAGAATTATCGGTAAGTAAATTCTTATTTTTCTCCATATTCAGGAGTTAAAACATCATCACAGTTCTTTCTGTCTTTTCTGACTATTTATTAATAATTTATTACCAGTTATTTATAAAACGCACACATAATCCGCAGCGCTTTACAGAGAATATTTGTCCATTCAGTCCCTGTCCCAGTGGAGCTTACAATCTATATACTCTACCACATGTACATACACACACAAACACACACACACACACACTAGGGTTAGTTTTGTTGGGAGCCAATTAACCTACCAGTATATTTTTGGATTGTGGTAGGAAACCAGAGTACCCGGAGGAAACCCACGCAGGCACGGGGAGAATATACAAACGACACAGTTAGAGCCATTGTGGGAATCAAACCCATGACATCAGTGCTGTGAGGCAGTAATGCTAACCATTACACCATCCGTGATGCCCTATGACATAGTCCTTCCATAGTGCAGTAGTGCTGCCTGCTGTCTGTAAACAAACAGAAAAGTATTTAACCCAAATATAAAACAAGACAGACAATATTTTCGTATTTACTTTCTTTGTCACAAAAAAAAGCAAAGAAAGACATTTTTTAAGTTAACGTCCCCACTAAGGAATTATATGAATAGGCCGCATCATGCATCACGCTATGCAGGGTCATGCTTAAACTGCAACTTTATACCAATTCCATTAAGACAAAAATACTAATCCTAACTGACCAGGACTCTATAAGCGACTTTGATTGCAGCTATGATATGAATAAGATGCTAAATTCAGAAATAAGTATGACAGTCCAGTACTCGCTATCCGCGAAGGATCGTCTGAGTGGCGCCATGTGTCTCATATGGCGTAAAATGGAAAGCTCAATGAGGACACATCTGTAAGTCATCTTCCTGTAGACTGTAATGAGAAACTATGAAGACTGTCAATAACTATAACAAGGGCCCTTCTGAAGGTTAATGAACTTCATACAGGGACCAAAGTGGGTTCTAAAGTGAATCTACATCTGCAAGCCAAGCATAATGTACTTTTTGCTTGCTGACAAGTCATGATCTAATCTTCCTTATGATTGAATAAACTTCATAGAGGAATCCAAGCCCTCTATAAGCATAGGTACCCTGCCTTGTGTTAAAGGTCAGTTTTCATTCCTTTGGGAATTACCACAATATTTTCTCTTTTCAAAAGAAAAATAAGCCAACTGGAAATACATAATGATTTGTGACTTTTTAATTATTATTGGGCATATTTATTTTTTGGGCATAAATACATCAGTTATCCATGAGCTACAAACAAATATGAATCAGTAAACCAAATCTAAACCATTTTATGAAGTACATTTCTAAGTAGCTAACTTGCACTCATTTAATTTAATCATTTTTTACATGTAGGGATTTTTCTCCAGTGTTAAAATCATTATTATACTAAATATTTTACAATATAGGGGGAACAGTTTAAACTGTTTTGCAATACTCACGATATAACTACAGTTACAAAATAGTGTTTCAGAAAGCAGTTAAATCTGCTGCCATGAAAGTGCTGATACATTTTGTAATGTTGATGTTGGACATTGAAAAAACAGACATCTGTTTTTGTGCTATAAGAGAGGCGAAGTAAGAGTTGGATTTATAATGTTTTTAGCATACTCAGGCTATAAAAAGGAACAACATTGGTTTTACAAATTGAGCGTGTTTAAATAGAGTTAACTGTGGTGGTTATGTTTTAAATACTGTATTTACTGAATACCTTAAATATAAATACCTGGCAGTGGTTTTAATTTTGCATTTCTTGGTTGTGTACAGTATCAGTTTCATGGTCTATTTAAATAATAAAAAAAATAGTGTAGGTAAATATTGTTCTTTAGTATTTTCTGGCTATTACACCAAAATTACTAGACTGATGTAAGTAATAAATTGAAGTTTAAATATTCTGTAGTTCAGAGTGTATTATAAATGAATAATGATTTAGCATGGCAGCAGGTGCTCAGAGAATAGTATCACACAACAGAAAATTACTATAGAGTGTGTATCAAATGTAACAGATTTCAAGCGTTATTGGACATGAAGCTGTCCAGTTTTCATCTATCTGTTCACTTTGATTTGCTCATTATGGAACATCTCCCCCCATGACCTTTGGTTGTCGGCACTTGCTTTGATCTCTACTTGGGGCTGGTTGGCATATTGCATGGGTTCTTCATAAATGTCATTTGGGACTGTGCCTTTTGTGTTTTCTGATGACTACATTGTTATAGTAGTTATATTCTCTATATTCTCTAATAAAACAGATTGTATACAAAAAAAAGAAGAAAAAAAAACTGAAAATGACTTTAGATTATGCATTTCATACTAATGAGTCTATTCAATAAACCATGAGGGGGAAGAATTTCCATTGTTACCATGCAGTAACGCTGCTAGCTGTACTTCAACTCACTCCCTCATTGCCCAATCTTGCCGCGGACTGGTGGATTTGTGTACACAGCCCTATGGGGCTGCAAACAAAATTCTGTGTATTCTGAGGTACTATATGTGTGTCATATAGCCGCACTTACATCACAACGGGACTCTCGGCTAATTTATTTGACCCCTATGAGTCTGATTATACATAAGTAAAATGGCTGTAGCTGCTGGAAGCCTGATTTACTACCTTATGCTAATGCAATAATCCCTAGGGCTAATGCAGGGGTTTGTGCATCTTCTAACAGAAATCTGTGCTGCCCATTGACTGTAAGCCAGCCGCTACAAGCGTCATCAAAACATAGAATATGACAGAAGATAAGAACCACTTGCCCAATCTTGTCTGCCCCTTTTTAACCTTTAGGTAACCTCAACCTTATTTGAGCCTTAGTTCTTTGTAAGGGCACATGGCTTTGTGTAGCCATGCTCATCTGTACTGCGATGCAGCATGCTGCAACACGGCCTACTGTATGGCATGCCAGGCTGCAACTATTCGTCGGCCATGCTGCTTGCCACGATGCAACATGCCGCATCGCAGTAAGATGAGCATAACAACAGCTGTATCTTTATGTCTATCCCAAGCATGTTTAAATAGCTCTATTTGCCTCTACCGCCTCTGATAGGAGACTATTCCACTTATCCGCTACCCTTTCTGTGAAGTAATATTTCCTCAAAATTCCTCTGAACCTACTTCTCGAAGATCTGAACATGCGCAGTACTGAAATCATCAGCCAAAAGGCACCCACACCATTTTATCAGAGGTACTGTAGGCACATATTCGTAAACACTGGCACAGTGCCTGAGTTTTCTGTGAACATACACTGGCGAGGGGGCCCACAGGGAACATGCACACAGGCCACCTCCTCTCTTATGCCGCCCCTTCTGGTGGCGTATTAATGTTGTATAGCAGATAAATGGTTACTATAGTTAAATATAGAATTATTATTAAACACATTGTATTTTTTGACTTGTATACATATTTTAACTATATTTTAAATTGAGCTACAGTATTTCATTTGTTCTGGCTTGCTGTGAATGGAAGACTTTCATATCAGTGTTCAATGTCACCAAGATAAACCAGTGCTTGCCTATGCTTGAGCTAGCCAATTAGCCTATCTCCAGGGCATTCTTGTATCTCACCATTTGCACACTTATCTCCAGCTGCTGTTAACACTCTAATGATGTGATTGGCTGTTCTATCCCATCACTGCAAAGCGATAAGGTGTACAGTCTCTGGACAAACATGCCTGGATACTCTCTTGGATCATTGGAAACAATTGTTTTTATTGTTTTATGAATTGTAGTAGCATTAAACTCTAGTACAATGCACAACATTGCATACCTCCCAACTTTTGTAAATTTAAATTGAAAATTGTATAAAATGAAAGGGGCGGGGCTTCAAGAAAAGGGGCCGGGGCATCGCGCTACGATCCCCGTTTTTGGATGTTTTGGGGGCGTGCCCAGCTCTCTCCGAGCAGCTGGGCAGCCCCTTCCTTTCCTCTCTGCACTGTTCAGATGCCATGCGCAAAGCTTAGCAGTGGTGATCACTGGTTCTCCCAACTGTCTCCCCCCCCCGCCTGCGGGACACTGTGACCCGCGGGAGGGACAGCGAGACGGTGTCCGAATTGCAGAACTGTCCTGCTGAAATCGGGACAGTTGAGAGGTACAGTATGATTGACATCACTTGGTAAGAGGCCTTTCTAGAGTGCACAAAGCCATGTGATCCAAGTTAATAAACTGCAGAGGAACTCTGCAGGGGTCTCTTGTTTTGTTGCTTGTGTCCAATCAGCATCCTGGGTTTCAGCCAAATGGATTCTGAGATGTCAGCAGTTCCAGGCCATTGGTTGTGGCACTATTGTTGTAAGCCAGGCTATTTTCCTTTGATAGTTTTGATTAAATAAATGTATGAGTGTCACATACCCAGTTAATATTGTGACATATTAGAGTTCCCCAGTTGATATTGTGTTACATTACAGTGATCTCCAGTTTATATTATACAATATTACATTTACTCCAGTTCAGATTATGCCCCATTACAGTACAACCAGTACATTGTATCCACTACACACACCTCCCTTACCAGTCTAAAGGGGCATATACAGTACACTAGATGATTTAAGTGGACGATATACACAATAAAGATATTATCATGCATATCGTCAAGTGTGTATGCACAATAACAATGCGCGCTCCGTGGTCACCGCGCAAGCTGTCTATGCAGACAGCAGCGCCGTGTTGGTTGCTATGCAGCGGCTGAGGCTGGGGACACAGCACATGCTGTCTATGCAGACAGCAGTGCCGGAGGTTGGGGGCAGAACAGTAGCTTCCAGATTGCTGTGCTTGCCCCCAGTGTGTCGCCCTGGAGTACCAATTTGCAGGGTTTCCCGACGCTTGGAGATGACATCATCTCTAAGCACTGGCTCACAAGACACTGCACCCGGGTGTTAAAGGGGGGAGTCCCGGGTCTGACCCGGCTTGGAACCGCCTTCCCCAGGTTAATACATCTGCCCCCATGTTCCAAATCCTGGGTCAGACCCGGGATTTTGATTTAAAAGGAGTATAACATTTGTAGGCTACATGTAAAAGCAGCCAGCATTTACCCTGCACAGAAAATAATGTAAATGTATTTGCTCCCCTTGCATTGCAACATGGTTTGTTCCAGATACAAAGTTCAGCTGTGGTGTGAGCAGGTGTGCTGCTGAGCTCTTGATTTCCAGAGGCAAGACAGAGCACCAGTGTTCCTGGGGGCGTCTCCCAAAAGGGATGGAGCTTCTTGGGGTGGAGGTCCAGGAGAGGTCCCTGGCTGCTGGGCCTCACCCAGGCCTAGTCCCTTTTACAGCTGGGCATTATAGTAGCCAGGGAAAAGCAAAGACGGATGGGAAAGTGGGATTTAAAGATGTACTCCAGTGCTTGGAGAGCCTGTCCCAGAAAAGTGATGTGTCTGTGGAAGAAAATCACAGTGATTCTAGTGTTTCTGAGGAGGTGCAGCTGCAGAGATACCACTAATGCTCCTCGGGCAGACTGCCCCCGCCTCTGCTGCGGATGCATGTTGCGGTACAGGCGGATGGCATGCGGTTAGCTGAGCAGCATTTGGAGGACGCCCCTGGTGGGGAGTGTGTAATGGCTGCCAGCAAGGTGGTGAATACGGAGGCTGGAGGGAAGCAAGCCGGTGGGACATCTACTATGGAGCAAGCCCTGGCTGGCGTGGATGGTGAGCTGTCTGCGGGAAGCAAGTTTGTGCGGCAGGAAGCTGAAACTGTGAGTACGCCAGATTTAATTGCGGATGGTGTAACTATGCAGCCTAATGCTTGTGATACTGTATGTCTGCAGTAGACAATGCAAATATGCAGCCAAATGCTGGTAACGTGTCTGCAGGGGTTAATCTAGCTATGCAGCCTAATGCTGGTGATGTGTCTGCAGTGGACAATTCAAATATGCAGCCAAATGCTGGCAATTCTGCAGGTGTTAATCTAGCTATGCAGCCTAATGATGGTGATATGTCTGCAGTGGACAATGCAAATATGCAGCCTAATGCTGGTGACGTGTCTGCAGGGGACAATGCAAATATGCAGCCTAATGATGGTGATATGTCTGCAGTGGACAATGCAAATATGCAGCCTAATGCTGGTGACGTGTCTGCAGGGGACAATGCAAATATGCAGCCTAATGCTGGTGATATGTCTGCAGTGGACAATGCAAATATGCAGCCTAATGCTGGCAATGGGCGGGATTCAATTCTTTTCACCCCTTTCCACACCCGCTCTGTTTCTGCCCTCAGGGACGTTGTATCATTATTTCAGCTTGCTACCCCCGGAGTAGCGAGCCACCCAACCCTTTACACAGCTAAACCTGATTACTATGGATGCAATATGTGCTATAACGGAGATAATTTTAGAAAGGAAATTGGGCGTGATATATCATTTGAATCTCACCCTATGTGTCTGTAACTGGGAAAATGGAGGTGCAGGAAGCCTTGGGATGTATGAAAGGGGAGGATGGTCTGGTGTCTGCTGAGGTGTTGGTTGAAGAGAAAATAGCTATGGAAGCATTAGTTCTGTAGCTGGAGCGGGAGATTTTCATGTTAAAAAGGTCTGTGGCTGTGAAAAAAAAAAAGAGGAATAAAGTATTCAGCAGAGATAGGCCTGCCTTGACATTTGAGCTTCGGGAGTTAGATGGAAGGCTAAAGCTGAAAGAAGATGAATTGGAGGTCTTGGTATCCAAAATGGCTGCGGCTAGTGAGCGTGTCCAGTCGGAGGCGGAGTATGTGGACGTGCTACTGCCTAATGTTGCTGTAGAGGTTATGGATAGTGAGGAAGGCGTGCATCCAACTTATGAGGCCATCTGGCAGTTGGAGGGGGAGGGGGCATTGCCGTCTGCAATGTGTGTGCAGGATAGTGATGTTCAGCCATCGGGAGTTATTGCTATGGATACTGACAAAATAAAGGTGGCAGCAGTCTCTGCAAGCGGTGGCTGTGTCGGCAGTAGCCGTGTTGACAGTGACTTTTGATGCTAAGGTCGGAAAGGAGGTGGAGGGGCAGCGGTCGGGTGAGCCTTTACAATGCCCTGAGGAAGCTGATCCGGCAGGTGGTAATGTTAAAAATGTCAGTGCATTGGTTGGTAAGAGCCCAGCAAAATTGGCACAGGGTATGCCGGCTTTGAATAAAGGGAGTCTAAACAATGTCCAAATGCAGCTGGTAGACACAATATTTGGCAATTTGGAGGTTCCTGCTAGAGTGGGGGCTGCTTTGGCGCTAAAAGAAAGGGGGAATAATAAAAATAGCAGTACAATCCCTGTGCCAGTTATAGTAGGTGGTTCACAATGGGTTAATACTAAAAATGTGGAATCGATGCCTCCAATTGAGCCAGAGTTGATAACTTATGCAAGGGCAGTGATGGGTGGTCTGAGTGGTGGGGTGAATAGAGTAGTGACCTCGGGAGGAAGTGGGGGTCAACCTGTAAAGCACAGGAACGTGGTTCATCTCAAATGGATCGATAATACAGACCTTCCAACTCTACATTATTTTTTGAAAACATTTTAAGATATGGGTTTTGTGGCTAAAGATTTTTCTGCTGCGGGGTACACTGGGCTCCACAAGGAATGGACAATGGGGTGTAGAGTAGGATCTTGATCCGAGGCACCAACAGGCTAAAAGCTTTGACCTTCTTCCCAGAATGCATAGCGCCGCCTCCTGTATCACCCCGCCTCCCTGCACAGGATCTCAGTTTTGTAGTTGGTGCTACAGTAGCAGGCACTTAACAGAGGGGCTGCTCCAGACAGCCCTAAGAAGAGCTTTTTTTCTGAGGAAAAAAGTGAAGACTTCAAGGGCAGCAGCAGTGTTACATGTCAGTGGACATTCACGGCTGCAGCTCTGGCTCTCCCCAGCGGCGCTGTACACTCCCGAGCCCTGGTTGCCGGGTAACTACAGCAGGAGGCTCCGGTTTTCTTCTTGTCAGGCACACACGATGAGGGCTCTCCGGGATCGCATGGCCGCACTTCGGGAGGTGGTAAGTGGGTCCTGCTTGCGGGAACCGGTCTTTATCGCGACCCGGCGCGGTCAGTGGGAGGCGGGCCATGCGTGCTGGTGGTGGACACTGTGGCAGTACAGGCGATACCACTAGATCACCAGGGCATGGGTCAGGTCAGGTTTTCTCTATAAACCGTTTTATTACAGCCCGCAGTACCCGGTGGTTTTGCCAGCAGGGGATAGAGCTTGGATCTGAAGCCCCTCCCCCAGCCTCAGGGCGCCATTTTCTGCAAATGTTCCCACCCTGGAGCTGCATATCTGTCTCTCCCTCACTCCCTGGCAGTGTCTGCGGCGCTCACTGTTCCTGGGACTGCTTGGGCAGATCCTCCTATGTAAAGCCTCCTGGTTGTCAGTGCTGTGACTTTACAAGACACTTAAGTATTCTACCTGCCTTTTTTAGTCAGTGTTAGTTAAGAAAGAGTGCACTTAGTCAGGGTTTCCTAGTACAATTACCCTGTGATATACATCCAGTTCTTACTGTGTACTGTTATATCTATTGTTATATAGCTGTGTAAGCTAGTCCAGTGCAGTATTATTGTTAGTAATAACCTCTGCATTGTACAGACTGTGACTATTTGTGTGTCCATTTGATAGCTGAGTGGTGTCCATTTTGTGTCTTTCACTCAACCTGCTATCCCTATATTCTATAACCTGAGGGGGCTTGGTGCGTCAGGTTTTATCTGATATAGAATTTTCACAAAGATATACTGTATTACGTATTTTTCTCTGTGATTTAGTCACCATATCTCTCCTTTATCTCTGCTGGTGCTGACTACACTGCGCAGGGGTTTGGGCTAGAGGTATTGTGCTGCTGACAAATTGTACTGTGTTACCTGATACTGCAAGTTATATCATGTCTGCTTCTGAGGGTAACGGTTCTGGGGCTGAACACACTGCCGGTGTTGCTGAAGCTGCAGATACCTATGAGGAGAATATAGCAGCTTTGGGCTCTGGTTCTGGGGGCTCCTTGCCCCCCAGTGGGACGGTGGCAATGGGGGCATATAATGACCCGCCGTGGGCCGTTTTTTCTACGCTTCTGCATACGCTAGTTCATAAACTAACACCCCCTATGGGACCCCCAAGCAGGCCCGCACTTCCAAACCTGGTAAGCCTAAGCCCAAAAGAGCCTGGGCGGCCCGTCAGCCAGCTTCCAAGACAGATAAGCCTGCCGCATGATGGGGCGGGCCTCCCTCTGGGGGATCCCAGGGTGGGGGGCCGGCTTCTAGGGTATACCCAGGAATGGTTGAAGACCACTTCAGATGCCTGGGTACGGGAAGTCGTCACTCGAGGTTACGCCATAGCCTTCAAAAATGACCCCCTCATCGATTTTGCCAGACAGATGTCCCGTTGGACAAGACAAAGGCAAACATTCTACATTCGGTGGTACAGACCCTCCTGGATACAGGAGTCGTAGTACAGGTGCTTCATGCACAGAGGAGCCGGGGGTACTATTCTCCGCTGTTTCTAGTCCCGAAACCGAATGGGTCCTCCTGGCCCATTCTCAACCTCAAGGCATTGAACAGGTTTGTGAAGGTTTCCAAGTACCGAATGGAAACCCTTTGCTCTATAGTTCTGGCCTTGGAACCTGGGGACTTCATGGTCTCCCTGGATATACAGGATGCTTACCTGCATATTCCTATAGCAGTGTCTCATCAGCAATACCTGAGATTTGCGATTGGCAACTGCCATTACCAGTTTCGGGCGTTACCTTTTGGTTTAACAACGGCTCCACGAGTCTTCACAAAAGTCATGACGGTGATGACGGTGGTACTCCGCCGTCAAGGGGTCAGGATACTGCCGTATTTGGACGACTTGTTAATCCTGGCAAATTCCCCAGAACTTCTCCTGCGTCATCTAGATGTGACGGTCCGGTTTCTGCAAGCCCACGGGTGGCTCATCAACTGGAAGAAGTCATCCCTGATCCCTGCTTAGAGCATGGTGCATCTGGGAGCACTGTTTGACACTCACAACCAGCGGTTGTTCCTGTCTCAGGAGAAAGTCCTGAAACTTCAGGACAGGATTCGTTGCATCCTATCTCGTCCGCAACATTCGGCGATGCAGGTGCTGGGCCTCATGGTGTCGGCATTCGACATGGTGGAGTACACTCAATTTCACTCGCACCCTCTCCAGAGGCTGATTCTAGCCAAATGGGACGGCCTGCCTCACCGGATCAGGTCTCAAATTATCTCATTGACTCCGGAGGTCCATCTGTCGCTGCTCTGGTGGCTCCGGGACCAACAACTGTGCAGGGGCCGTCCGTTCTGGATATCCGACTGGGTCCTGTTGATGACAGATGCCAGTCTAAGAGGTTGGGGTGCGGTGCTGGAGCAACACTCCCTTCAGGGGCGGTGGACCAAGGAGGAGTCCCTCCTCTCAATCAATATTCTGGAGTTGCGGGCGGTCTTCAATGCCTTGAACCTAGCCCAGCATTTAATTCAGAACCGTCCTGTTCAAGTACAGTTGGACAACGCCACCGCAGTGGCTTACATAAATCATCAAGGCGGCACTCGAAGCCACCTAGCAATGAAGGAAGTCTCACGGATTCTACAGTGGGCAGAACGCCATCTACCGGCAATATCGGCAATATTCATTCCGGGAGTCCTGAATTGGGAAGCGGACTTTCTCAGTCATCAGGACGTGCATGCCGGCGAGTGGGGCCTCCATCCAGAAGTGTTACAACTCCTAGGGGAAAGGTGGGCCTTCCAGACGTAGATCTGATGGCGTCTCGACACAATCACAAGGTCCCGGTCTTCGGAGCAAGGACGAGGGATCCTCAAGCAGCATTCGTGGATGCACTGGTGGTACCGTGGAGGTTTCGGCTGCTGTACGTGTTCCCTCCGGTGTCACTCCTGCCCAGGGTAATTCGGAAGTTCAAGCAAGAAAAAGGAATTCTGCTTCTCATAGCTCCAGTGTGGCCCAGACGGCACTGGTTCTCAGACCTGCAAGGCCTATCGTCAGAGCGTCCAATTCTACTTCCACAATGCCCAGACCTCCTCGTTCAGGGCCCCTGTGTCTTCCTGGATCTAGCCCGGCTGTATTTGACGGCGTGGCTCTTGAAGCTTCCATCTTAAGGGCTAAAGGGTTTTCTGAGGCGGTCATTCAAACTATGTTGCGGGCCCGGAAACCGGCTTCGGCTCGGATTTACTATAGGGTCTGTCATTCTTACTTTGTTTGGTGCGCATCTAACGATTATGACGCTTCCAAGTTTAGTATAGCCAAGTTGTTGGCTTTTCTTCAGCAGGGCCTGGACTTAGGCCTGCTTCTGGCCTCCCTCAAGGTTCAAATATCTGCCTTGTCAGTGTGGTTTCGGAGAAAAATTGCGACCTTACCTGATGTGCATACCTTTACTCAGGGCGTGTTGTGTATCCGACCTCCCTATGTCCCGCCTGTGGCTCCTTGGTACTTGTCGGTGGTTTTGGAGGTGTTACAAGAGTCTCCGTTTGAACCTCTTGGTTCAGCTGACCTTAAGTGGCTTTCCCTTAAGGTGGTGTTTCTGCTGGCTATTGCTTCAGCTATAAGAGTGTCGGATTTGGATGCCTTGTCCTGTAGTTCCCCATATCTGATATTTCACCGTGACCGGGCGGTTCTTAGGACTCGTCCCGGCTATCTAACTAAGGTGGTTTCTTCGTTCCACCTTAATCAGGAGATTGTAGTTCCGGCACTTGTTTCTCCTGATCTGTCTCCCATAGAGCGGTCTTTGGATGTGGTACGGGCTCTCCGTATCTATGTGAAGAGAACTGCTCCTATTATGAAATCTGATTCTCTTTTTGTTGTGTTTGGGTTTCACAAACGGGGCTGGCCTGCTCACAAGCAAACTCTGGCCAGATGGATTAGAATGGTGATTGCACATGCTTATGTGAAGGCTGGTCTCTCTGCTCCTGATCACATTATGGCCCATTCTACTCGGTCTGTTGGACCTTCTTGGGCGGCCCAACGTGGTGCGACCCTTGAACAATTCTGCAAGGCGGCTACATGGTCCTCTGTGAACACGTTCATAAGGTTCTATGCCTTCGATACTGCCGCTTCCCAGGATGCTTTCTTTGGACGTCGGGTTCTTGTGCCCGCTATAGTGCGTCCCCTCCCATAAGGAACTGCTTTAGGACATCCCCATTGTCCATTCCTTGTGGAGCCCAGTGTACCCCGAAGCAGAAAACGAGTTTTATGGTAAGAACTTACCTTTGTTAAAACTCTCTCTGCGAGCTACACTGGGCTCCACAAGACGCCCACCCTGACGCACTTAGCTTCTTTGGGTTGGTATGGCATTAGCCGCTGACACGTCTCCTGTCGTGAGAATGCGGTGTTGTGGCTACTAACCGTTGTTGTCTCTTTTCCTGCTACTGCATTGGACTGGTTAACTAAAAACTGAGATCCTGTGCAGGGAGGCGGGGTGATATAGGAGGCGGCGCTATGCATTCTGTGAAGAAGGTAAAAGCTTTTAGCCTGTTGGTCCCTCGGATAAAGATCCTACTCTACAACCCATTGTCCATTCCTTGTTGAGCCCAGTGTACCTCGCAGAAAGAGTTTTAACAAAGGTAAGTTCTTACCATAAAACTCATTTTTTGCAGGTATCCACCCGGTTGGTTCCAACGAATATGATGTGAGTTTTATGACTTATAATGGGTTACAGGCCTTTTGGGAGAAATGGGCAGGCTTTAAGATTAAGGAACTGTGGGTTAATTTCTGGGCTTTTGCTGTAACTAAAAAGGAGACGGCTAAAGTCACTGTATTGGTCCGTACCGAATCTCTGAGAGAGGTTGATCTGTCCTTCTGGTTATTAAGGTATCTAGTGTCCTTGGTTACACCATTAATGAAGGCTCCTGGTGCTTTCAGTGTCTGGGGTGGGGCCTGGGAGGCCACTGTTAAGTTGCGCCATGGTGTGCATGTTCCATCTACGGCCTACATAGGTCGTGATCGCATACAGTGTTTTTATCCAGGCCAACCCCGGATGTGCCATAGTTGTGGGGATTTCAGGCACATTAGTAGAGATTGTCCGGAGCAGAAGTGTTCCCGGTATAATAAGGAGAGGCATCTAGATAGAGATCGTTGTGTGATCACTTGCAATCTGTGTGGCTCTTAAGGGCACCCCTTTATTCGATGCCCCATGGCCTTTCACAATACTAGTCTGGACACAGAATTTGCTGAGGTGGCAAAGAGAGTAGAGGAGGAGGTTTTTTTTGTACAGTGCATTCTCCTGTGGTGGTCACATTAGGTGAAGTGTCTGTTGCAGATAGAGAAGATCGGGTGGAGGCTGGTGAAGACACGTCAGGGTTGGGTACTAGTGGTCCTGGTGTGGTTGGGTAGAAGCCCTTTATGGTGGTGAAGAGAAATAAAAAGAGGGCTAGCAGATGTAGGGGTAAGGAGAATGGGACATTGATTCTTTCCAATCATTTTGACGTGCTTTCCAGTGATGAGCAGGAGGAAGGGAAAATCGTTTGAGCTGAGAATGGAGATTTAGTCTTCCAGCCTAAAATAATGAAAAAGAGGAAAAAGGTGTCTTGGGTACCTTCCCCTTATCAGATTGTGTCAGCTAACGGTAAGGGGAAAGGCAGACGCAACGGGAAGAAGGAGGTGGAGGAAGTTTTGAATGAGTTGGAGGCCCCTTTAATGGGTAGGTGCATGATAAAGTTCAAGGGGTGGGTGGGGCACCACCTTCTTCTCCTTGTCTTGGCCTTCAGGGTCCTGTGCCTGATGCTGTATCCTCTTCAGTGGTTTCTGTGGGGGAACCAGCTCATGCCCCTCAGGTTCTTTCTGACCAAGTCCATGTCCCCTCTTCCCTCCTTCCTTTCCCTCCCCCCTGTTCCTCCTGCTTCCGCAGATGCTGAGGGATATCTAACTATTGGTTGCCCCCGAGGGGTGTCTGATGCAGGTGTAGCTATTAAAGTTGTGGTTTCTTCTCTGGGGTTTGGCAAGGCTCCTCCCTCTGATGAGGAGGTAGTTTTGGAGGGGGACTCTTTGCTGACCGGTGTGAGGTGCAAGCAGTGGGGCTCATCAGATGAGTCTCCGAACCAAGCAAAGAAGAAGTGAGTTATGTCCTATTTCAATAACCCTGAAGGATGGCTTCTCAGACCACAAGGTTTGCCACACTTAATGTGGCCTCAATCCTTTCAGTACGCGCTCGACACATGGCTTTTGAGTTTTTTAGCAAACTGGAAGTTGATATTTTGTTTTTGCAGGAGACCAGGATTGGGCGGCTTGCAGACCTTCACAAGGCAAAAGTTGAGTAGAGGCGTGTGCCATCTTTCTGGTCTCTTGCAGCCGAGTCATACAGTGGGCTGGCGGTCCTTTTTACCGGCATAATAACTGTCCAACGGGTTATTGAGCTTCAGGTAGGCAGGTGTATGGTTTTGGATGTCAACCTGAGAGGACACGACCTAAGGCTTATAAATATCTATGAGCCCCCAGACTAAGTGGGATAGGAAGTGTCTTTTCAGGGAGATAAAGCCGTATCTTTTTTCAGCCCGGCAGATAGTCTTTGGTGGTGATTTTAATACCATCCTTAGGACAAAAGACAGGGGGGTTCAAAAACTGCTCTGGGTTATGATTCCTATTTTGTAGATAGTATGGTTAGACAGGCAGGTCTGGTGGATGTGCACATTCGCCATTCACCAGACCTCACAGGGTTCACCTTTTTTAGAGGTAGATGTAGTAGTAGAATAGATAGATTTTATGTTAAGGAGAGTTCGAAAACTTCAGCCCCTGAGCTGAAGCCAGTAGAGTTCTCTGATCATGTTTGTTGTGTGCATCCTTGAACGCCTCAGAATCCCCTCGAAAAGGGTGGGGCCTGTGGCGTTTAAACTCTGAGCTTCTGAAAGAGGAAGAGATTAGACAGTCCTTCAGAGACTTCTTTGAATCTCAGGAGTCACTTTTGGAGGCAGGATGGAGTAGGTCAGAGTGGTGGGAGGTTTGCAAGAAAAGGGCTCGCAGCTTTTTCCGCAACCTCGTAGCCAAAAAGAACTTGGTAAAAAGGAATATCTACCATGCCTTGAGAAAGAGACTTGATTTCCTGATTTCTGAGCAGGGGGATGGTGGGGAAATCTCCCGGGTGAAAGCTCAGATGAAGGAGTACCAGCATGACCGGTATGCTTCCATGGTTCTGGACATGGATTATGGTAAATACCACTCGTCTGATCCTTACCAGAGCTTTAGGAACTCTGTCAACTGTAAGGAGGTGAGGGGGTTGTGAGATGGCCAGGGTGTTCTCCGTGAGGATAGGGGGGGGGGGCATTCTGGAGCTTGTACAATCCTTTTACTCTGACCTATTGTCTGTGAAGCCACTCATCGGTGAGAGGATGGAGCGGTTTCTGAGGGAGACTCTGGGTCTTGAGAGCTATGGCAGTTCTCTGGATTCCTTAGGGAATGAGATAATGGTGGAGGAGGCCATGAAGGCCATAGACTTTGTCTATGAAGAAGGCCCCAGGACCGGATGGGTTGCCCTCCGAATTGTATAAAACCTTTGGTGACCTTCTGGCCCCTCGTCTTATGGAAGTGTTTAATGAGTGTCTGGGTAAGGGTTTACTCCTTCCTTCCATGAGATTGTCTGCTCTTATCTTGCTTTCTAAAGGGAAGGATCCATCCCGTATTGAGAACTGGCGCCCCATCGCTCTTCTTAATATGGATAGAAAGATTCTGGCAAAGGTACTCTTTAATAGGCTGAGGGAATTTTCTGGGTCTTTGCTTTCTCCCTCTCAGCACTGCACCGTGAAGGGCCAGAGCACTTTTAGTGCTGTCCTTGGCATCCGGGAGGCTGTGGAGCGGTGTCGTGCTGAGGGTTGGGGAAAGTACCTGCTGACTTTGGATCAGTCAAAGGCTTTTGATAGGGTTAACCATGAGCACCTGTGAGCTCTGCTTTAATGGTATGGCCTCCCAGTGAGGGTGGTGGAATGGCTGCATGTCATCTATAGGCAAGCTGAGAGCTTCCCTCTGGTTAATGGTTGGGTGGGTACCACTTTCTCGGTGGATTTGGGTATTAAACAGGGCTGCCCCTTGAGCCCCCTCCTATATGTATTTGCCATTGACCCCTTCATTAGAAGGCTGAAGGGTGGCATTGTAATGGGGGTCTTGCTGGGCCCGGGTTGCTCGTTGGAAGTGGTGGCTTACGCAGATGATGTCACAGTCATCTTGTCCGATCCATCAGAGGCAGATGGTGTGGTGTCTGCTGTCCAGAAGTACTCTGAAGCTTCAGGTTCTCAGGTCAACCAGGATAAGAGTGAGGTTTTCTGGATGGGACAGGAGGGTCAGGAGTTTGACCTTCCGGATGGTCTTCCCAAGGCGAGCCAAGAGATCAAAGTTTTAGGCATCAGATTTGGCCCTGGCGATTATGCCGCTCAAAATTGGGATCTTAGGCTGGATGAGGCCAGCCGGAAAGTGGAGCATTGGAAGAGATGGAAGTTGTCTCTCAGGGAAAGGGTGGATCTTATTAAAATCTTTCTGATCCCAATTTTCTTGTATGTCAGCTACGTGTGTCTTTTACCGGAATCTAGATGGACTAAGATTTATGCTTTATTTTTCCGGATGCTCTTTGGAAATAGGCTGAATCTCATCAAAAGGAGATCAAGGAGGGAAGGAGGCCTGGGAATGGTCAACCCAGTGCTATTCTTTTTGTAGACCTTTCTTAAATTACATCTGGAAGGCCTCCAGTTAGAGGCTCCTCCTCAATGGGTAAAGGGTTTTAGAGTATGGATGTCTCCCTTCCTCAATGCATGGTTAGAAGGAGGAAGTATAAAGAGCTTGCGAGTTAGGCACTGGTACCTCCCGACCTACATGACTCTTGAAAGTGAAAGGGGGGTGGGGCCTGGAGGCGGGAGATGTCAAAAGCTCCTCTAAAAGGGTGTTGGAGAGGAGGATTTTGCAGTCTCACTTCTGGGAACCGCTGTCGTTGAAGGACTTCCCGGGTAGCTTGTCTTCGGACAGGCTTGCTCTGATTAACTCCCAGAGGATTCTGCTGAAGTATCGGGACATTACCTGGCTCTCCTTTCATGGAAGGCTCTACGTGAGGGGAAACTTGAAGTATAGAAATGCCGATGATAGTGGCTGCCCCCATGAGTAGTGTCTAGGGGAGGAGGAGACAATGGACCATTTCTTGCTCAAGTGTCCCTTCAATGTGGAGGTTTATAGGACAGTGTCCAGGACCTTGGGCATCCTGTGCCTTTTGGGGCTGAGTTACCTTGAGTGGGCTTATTGGGCATTCAAGAGGGTTGGTCACTTTGATTTATCCACCTTGTTTTTAGTCAGTGTAGTAGTTAGATGGAATGCATGGTGTCAGATCTCCATTAGGCAAAAAGTCCTCCCCTGGGATGTGGTGGTGGCTGACATTCTGCATGAGGTTTGGAAGATAAGGGATCTGGAGAGGCGTCGGATGGAGGCCGTGGGGTGGTCCAGGTTATGGCGCCACCTCAAACCCCCTTGAGTGGGTGGCCAAAGTTGGGTGCTTCTCTTGACTTTGGCTTTTGCTATCCTTTTATACTCCCTTAGATGTTTAAAGGTTGTTTTTTTGTGTATGGCTTTACATATGCTTCAAGTGCTTGCTCAGTTCTTCTTTGCTTGTGTTGTAAATATATACAGTAAATGTGTGTTGTTTTTGTTTCTTGTTGGTTGTGGATCCACTTTATTGCTTTTATTTTGAAGCCCTGTTATTGTTATAGGGCTTTTTCTCCATGGAATATGAGAAATTGGACTCTTTTTATGATGTATAAAGTTGGGGCGCATGTTTACAGTTTAGTGGAGATTTTGTCTTTGGTTTGTACAGATGTATGTCTTTCTTGGTTGCTCGTTAATCTAATAAAATATTTCCAGATACAAAGCTACTTGGTTTCTCTATTTATGCTTTGCTACCAAATGAGAATCAGGTCCACTGTCCCTTTGGGAAAGTGCTAATCTCAGAGCTCAATCCCTGACCCCCAGTTAACTTCACAAAGGCTGTAATCAGGGAGAAGCCTACTCTCTGACAATGCTGGGCTCACCGATTATTTCAGCATAAGATGGAACATATCAGTGTGGTGCGTTACTGAGAGGGAGGGAAAGAGAATATCATTTATCTGAGTACTAAGGAGTCCTCCCTTTTAGGCAGAGAAAGGAGGCCAAATTTAGGGCCTGGTACATAGATGAATGCTAAATGCACAGCAGCTACATCTTTGATGCAGTGTCTGTGTGAAAATATGCAAAAGTGGCAGGAGGTGCCTGTAGTAGAGAGACTCAGGATAGCCGATGTTTTCAAATTTCTAGGGCCAATGACGCAAACACTGGCCTTGGCTCGCCCGAAAGCGAAGGTAACATGCCCCTGTTTTCTGTAAGGCTACCTGTTGTCTCCATTTCCCTGCCCCCAAACAGTGGATTTGGGTGAACTGCGACCATTCTTGCAGATACAGATCTGCAAGTGCGCAGTACAGACCACATGCATACGCACAACGACAAACATCTCTGAATTAGGCTCCCATTTGCTTAGTTTGGCAGACAACTACAGCATATGTCCATCAGTGCAGGGGATTCAGACCGCTAAGCATTTGTGCCCCATAGCAGCGACACCCACTGTACCCACTATAGCCACGGCTTTAACTAGGGTGGTGCCCAGCAAAGAGCTCATATGCAACACATATGGCCTGTGGGTGGAGAACTAGCCGCACCTTCATTCACCTTGCACCCGCCATCGCCTTAATATACTATCATGCTCCACCACCAGAGGCAGCGCTGCCTGCCATAGTGCATGTAGCGGTGTACCTAGCTCATCTGCTCGGTGCACCGCTACATACAATACAGTGCTCAGCGCTACAGCTCTCTGGGAGTATGAGGTATGAGGTGTAATATTATGTCTGGGGGTATGAGGTGTGGGGTGTAATATGTCTGGGGGCATGAGGTGTGATGTGCAATATTATGTTGGAGTATTAGGTATGTGGTGTAATGTTATGTCAGGGAGTATGAGGTATGGGGTGTAGTATGAGGTATGGGGTGTAATATGTCTAGGAGTATGAATTATGGAGTGTAATATTATGTCTGTGGGTATTAGGTATGAGGTATTGTATAACATTGTCTGAAGTGTAATATTATGTCTGTGGGTATGAAGTATGGGGTGTATGAATGATCATGAGTAGATGGAGGAATGATGATGAGAAGGAGAAGGAATGATTATGAAAGAGGAGAAGAAAAGTGAAGGAGGAATGATGATGATTATGAGAAGGAATGATGATGATGAGGAAGAGGAATGTGGAGGAGGAATGGTGAGGAAGAATGTGGAGGAGGAGGAATGATGCTGATGATGATGATGATGATGATGATGAGGAGGAGGAGATATGATGATAAAGGAGAAGGAGGAATGATGATAATAAGTAGGAGGAATGTGGAGGTGAAATAATGATGAGGAGGAATGTGTATGAGGAATGATGATGTTGAGGAGCAGGAATGACGATTAATGAGGAGGAAGAATGTGAAGGTGGAATGATGATGATGATGATGATGATGAGGAGGAATGATGATAATAAATAGGAGGAGGAATGATGATGATGAATGTGCAGTAGTTATGATGATGATGATGGGGAGGAGGAATGTGGAGGAGTAATGATGATGATGATGATGAGGAATGTGGAGTAGTGATGATGATGATGATGAGGAGGAATGTGGAGGAGGAATGATGATGATAATGAGGAGTAGGGGCTCTACTGTTGCATAATGTGTATATGTGTAACATGTATAAGGGGTACTACTGAGCAGCGTTCTGTGGTCACTCCCCTTCCCCATGTAGTCATGCCCCATTATTTCTGCTATCCCTGTTTCAAATATGGTGGAGGGGGGGAACCAATTCTCTTTCTGGCACAGGGCACTAAATTGTCTAAATACAGCACTGACTTCAGCTTCGCCCATAAGTTCTGTAAACAAGAAAGGACCCATACGGTGGCACTACTTAGCCAGTAAACAGTATTACAAGGAGATGCTCCTAGATCACAGGTTCTCAAACTCGGTCCTCAGGACCCCACACGGTCCATGTTTTGCAGGTCACCTGTAGATTTTTAAAATGTGACAGTTGGTGATACACAGAGTAGCTGCTGGTGACATGGAAAACGTGAACCGTGTGGGGTCCTGAGGACCGAGTTTGAGAACCACTGTCCTAGATAATAGTGCAGGTTTACATATAGTATAAAAAATCCAGCAGTAGCAGATCCTGTTGTGATTACTCACTCATTTCTGTCGTTCTTTCTTTTTTTCTGTACCAGTTCAATTTTTACCCATGTTGTTAATGTTGTTACATATTTTCTCTATCATTTACAATATTGTACAACTTTCACTTTTATAGAAAGCATTCTGCTGTTATAAATAAAAATATAAAAAAAAAAAAATTATTATTACTTACCTATGGTCCAGCCTTCCTCCCAATCTGGTGGGTGCTTCAATGTCCTTAGGAGTCCCGAGATCCCCTGCTCACTCCTTTTGTTGCATACAAGTATAATCAGTGGTGCAAGTAGAAATATTTTCTTAGTGGTACTGAGTGCCGAAAAATGGGCGTGATCATGTGTTGTCAGGGGGCGTGGACACATGCTGCTAGTGGGAGTGGCTACATGACACTAGTGGCGTGGCCACATGATAGCCCCCCCCCCCTTCTTTTTTTTTTATCTGGAGGCAAGGCTAAACATATAGAGTAATGCCTCCAGTATAATAGAAATATATAGTGATACCTCCAGTATAATAGAAATATATAGTAATGCTCCCAATTTAATAACAATATATAGTAAGGCCTCCATTATAACAGGAAAATACAGCTACTGTTGCACTCCCAGTGACCCTGACAAAGTGGGAGGAGCTGTCATGCTGCCAAGCACCATGGTCTTGTTGCTTTGTGGTGCATTATAATTGTGGTAATGGCAAAGTGTGTGGCAGGTGGTACTGAGTACCAGCAGCCAAATTCTTATGGGTACTCCTTACCCGAGCATACCCGCATACTTGCACCGCTGCGTATATAATACAAGTGTTTTCTTCAAAGACTGTGAAGCACAATAAAGACTCAATAAAACATAAGCCAACTGATGAAAGAAAGAATAAGGAGAAGAAGAAGAAAAAGAAGAAATTAAATGTAGTAGTTGTGATTTAAACACCATAAATTAAAATATATGCTAATTTGATCAGGGAAGTTTCCATGTACAGCACTTAATTGCAAACTCAGGATTTCATAAACATATACAACTTGCCTGCTAGTTACAGTTTAACATAAATGGTTACTTGTTTGAATTATGTACCGTATCTACTTTACCACTGAAATTCTATGTAAATTAGCAGAAAAAATTCCATAGCACAAGTTCCATAGCATAACTATTAGTTCACAGTTAGCTAGCAGGTCTTCCTGTAATATGGACAAGCCAGTGCTATGTGGTCAAATCAGTAAATTGTAACAAACATCAGTAAATGGGTAATATGTACCAAACAGATATGACATATACTGGGCATCTTATACGTCTGTATTTCTTCTCTATCTTTACAAATTTCTCTATTGAACGATTAATGCCAAAAGAATTTAACAATTAGGTTTTAAGACATTTTACAAATGAATATACATTATATTTAACATAATAGTAACATTTGAAGTATTCTACCAGCATTTTACCTTAATAGCCCAGATTTTCAGTGTGGTGTGGGGCAGGATAAATATGTATAAACTACTCCACATACTGCCAGATGTTTATATTTGAAGCGAGTTTCCACAGCACCTAGCAAAGTTATAATATTTGGACGTAAATGCTAAATGCATGTTTGATTTCAGAGTAAATTTAGCTGATGGCTCATAGTTCAACTTCCTGAACTGTGTCCCTGGTGCCATGTCTGTGGCGTGCATTACAGTTGCATACAGCGTGCATACTATGCATTGGCAGCTTGCTTGAACCTTTTCACTGGATTCTTAGCCAGGACATGTTAGTAACAGTAAATCTTCTCTAAAGCAACCAGCACTAGAATTTTTACTGGATGTATTTGTGTTTAAGGGAAGTATTTCATGTATTTGCTATAAATAAATCACCTCAAAATATGTACTTAAACAGCTTATTTGTTAATGGACAAAGTTGTCTTATATTGTCTGTACTTAAAAATTTTCTTCCTGACAATGTTTGCAGTAGGAGTACCGAAATCTATGTAAATTTGAGAACACAAATAATTTAAGGTCTCATGTTAGAGTAAGCGATGGGACAAAAACTAATCTAAAAAATTATTTTAAAGCCTTAAATGCAGGGCCGTCAAGTGCTCCGATGGACCATGGTAATCAGGGGTGTGAACAAATCAGGGAAGTGTCCACTCCCCCCATGGTAGCAGTCTCACTCTCATCTCTCTTACTGTCGATGCGCTATTATATAGACATGACTGCAGTTCTAGTGGGCAGTGAGGAGAAATGCTACAGGTGGGGTGGTCGCTGACTTGGGCCCCTTGAATTGGCATGGGCCTGCGTCAGTAGTACCCCCTTCTCAGCACAGCTGCTTAAATGTACAGTAAAGCTTTATCTGTTTTATGTATACATTAACTAAATGGTGTTAGTTTATTTCTCCAACAATATGCAAAAGAAAGAAATAATTACAAGCACAATGTAATAATACAATGTAAAGTGTAACACAATTTAAGTCGATCATATTAGAAATTTCCTTATTTTACAAAAACAATTATTTATTTTTTTACAGTATGTGAATGAATTCCTGAGCAGTGACCCTAGGTGATACTGACATAGTCATTTCATGCTTAGCGTGGGTGATAAACTGTCCTTAGTGATTAGTCAAATCCCAGAGCTATTATTCTGCTTTGTTAAGAAACTATGGTCATGACATCATAATATATAGAATTAAGACCACATGATTCATTTTACATAAAATATAGCCAAGCAACATAAATAAACATAATAAAATAATATGCAGTATCAAGGGGCAAAGAATGTCTTAAAAAGGCTGCAAAAATAAAATACAAGTGTTCTCCTGTTCTCAGCCAATAAAGGTTAATGATGCTCTCAGCAGTGATTCTCTTTTCAATTGGCAGCAGTGTTGTGTGGCCCGACACTGGTACCAAAATGGGCTGCTGCATTGTATATTATTTTAACTAGTGACTAGAATAAGGGAATACTTTATATACCAACCACCAATATGTGGCAATACTCTATATAGAGGTCACAATAATATGGCTCTTTTTTATATATTGTTCTGTAGAATAACCTTTACTTTTTATACTAGCCACCGTAACTCTCTCCATTTTTATTCTAGCCTATAGTGTCGACTATATTATTATTTTACAAGCCACCATAATAAGCTTTATTTTGCATACTTGTTACCAGAATTTTTTCCATATTTTGTATTTAATCTATTAGAAGAAGAATGGACTCTACTTTGTACACTTGCCAGCATAATGTGCTATGCATATTATCACTTCTCTTGTTGCCTAAGCTTGGTTTGATTCTGGAAACCACTAAAACGCGCATCCTTGCCCCTATCATCTTTCACCTAGATTTCTGTATCCTACTCCTCACTTGCTTACTAATCCCCGACCTCGCCCCTCTTCAGTCACTTCTCAACATCGCTAACGCCCTCATTTTCTTCTTTCATTGCTGCACCTCTACTGCCCCCTCTGTTAGTTGCTTTAATGGCTTCCCATTTCAAACTTAATCAAACTCAAACTCATCTCACTAATTTTCAAAACCCTCAACTACAGTACTCTTCTCCTCCCTACATCTCCAGTCTTATTTCCACATATACTCGCTGCCGCCCTCTTCACGTTGCCAATGACTACCACCTCACCTCTTTCCTGATCACCACTTCCCACTCCTCCCTCCAAGATTTCTTCTGAATTCTTCAAACTTATGTAATGCTCTCCTGCATTCAGTCAGACTTAAATCCAACCTCCCAACCTTTACCAATGCCCTTACAACTAGTCTCTTCATTATTTCCTACTACCCCTCCCCCTCCCCCTAATTTTACAGCCACTGCTTACCCCAAATCTGCTCCACTCTCCCTCTATGTAATTGATTCGATTAGGTGCTTATTATTACTGATGGCCATGAGTAAGTGTGGCTATATGCTGCACAATATATATATATATATATATATATACAGTATATTAGAATGTCAATTAAATAAACTAAATGTGTTCTTACAGTACCAGACAGGCGTATCTTCCAGTTGTTCCTGTGCTGGTGCTGTTGCTGCTGCCTCTGGGTGGGTAGGGTGGGCTGGGCAGGGAGGGCGCCTGCAGGCGACGGAGCAGACAGTGCTGCTGCAGCTTGCTATGCTGCATTTCAGCCAGCCTGGTTGCCTCCTACTGCAGCAGGGGGCAGAGAATAAGGCAGAAGAGCGGGCGCGGGCACAGTGCTGGCGGCGTCATTTATTATGACAGCGCCATTTGACCCAGGTGACGGGGTTGCTGGAGAGGGGTTTACTGTGGGAGAGGGGGACGTGAGCAGAGAGGAGGTCACTGAGGGTGGGGGGTTTTACCCTGGATGCCGTGGATGGTGTGTGAGGCGGGAGGTCCTGCGCAGCTCCATACGCCAGTAAAACAGGACCAGACCAATAGTCATGGGCAACATGATACATTGAAACACATGACTCAGCTCAGTGTAGTGTCTCGAGACAGTGTCTTGGTACATGGCTCTTTTGTAATGCATTTCAGACTGTACACATGCAGTGAGTGCAGAGAATGCTGCCAGTGCTGGGACTCGTGGACAGAGTGACTTTGACGGTATCCGGTCTTTAGGTCGTCCCTGTCTAGGTCGACAGTCATTAGGTCAACCACTGAAGGTCAACAGTGAGCAGGGTGACACTGACTGAAGGTCGACAGATGACTAGGTCGACAGGTATGCAAGATCGACATGGGCAAGATCAACACAGTTTTTTGGGGGGGTTTCAGGTCTTTTTCATACCTTCTCTATCCAAGTGGGCATAGAGTTGGATAGAAACCTTGTGGCGACTATAGTGAGACACCGCGCCTGAAGCGTGGCGAGAGAATGCGTTTCAATTGTTGGTGGTCCCAGATGGAAATTCAGGTCAAGAACTCCCCCCTCCCAAAAAAAAAGCTGTCGACTTTGTCCATGTCGACCTAATGACCATGTCGACATTCCTTACATGTCGACATAGTCATGTATCGGTCTTCAGTCAGTGTCAACCTACTCACTATCAACCTTCAGTGGTCGACCTAGTGACTGTCGACCTGGACACGGTCGACCCAATGATCCACACCTGACTCAGGCATCTGGGAGTGGGTCAGCTATTCAGCTCCACTGAATGAATCAATTAATCTGATTCATCTCCACTGAGTGTGCATCAGTCTCAATGTGTCAGCTATTCAGCAGCACTGGATGAATCATTAATGAATCTGATGAGTCTCCACTGAGTGTGTACTGTTTCTACTCAGTCTCACAGGAAGTCAGGCACAGCAGCATCCCTGACACTGAGCAGCATCACACTGCTCCTTTCAGGGAGTGTCACCAAAGAGTGCTGCTCCCAATCACTGTGGCTGACTGAGAGAGGCTACTGTGGGCAGTCTCAACACACTAAACTGTGAGTGACTCAAATCATTCCAACTTCTAAATGATTCGAGTCATTGTGTTCAGACAGCAACTCAGTAGCCATGTCTACAGACCAAGAGACAAGGTAAAGGAACGCGAAAGAGATGGATGGTGTGGCAAATTATTGTTATTTTTTACTTAATGGGCAGGTGGGCAGAGCGGGCTACTGTATGTAATAAATATTAAAAGGTGCTCCGGCACTCATTTGTTTGTGCCCATCTGCCTGGGGCCCCTCTGAACCGCAGGGCCCGGTATAGTTATAGTTATCCCCTTTGACCCCCCTATTGCCAGGCTTGGGTGAGATTGGGAAGCGAGGGAGTGAGTTGTGGTGCTATTGGTGGCATTTCGACACCGTTACTACAGCAACTCACCCCACTCGAGTCTAACTGAATAGACCAGCGGTGCAAGTATGCGGGTACGCTCGGGTACGGAGTACCCATAAGAATTTGGCTGTGGGTACTCAGTACCACCTGCCACACACTTTGCCAATACCACAATTATAATGCACCACAAAGCAACCAGACAATGGTGCTTGTCAGCATGACGGCTCCTCCCACTTTGTCAGGGTCACTGGGAGTGCAACAGTGGCTGTATTTTCCTGTTATAATGGAGGCATTACTATATATTGTTATTAAATTGGGGGCATCACTATATATTTCTATTATATTGGAGGTATCACTATATATTTCTATTAAACTTGGAGGCATTACTATATATGTTTAGCCTTCCCTCCAGATAAAAAAAAAAAGGGGGCTATCATGTGCACACGCCACTAGTGTCATGTAGCCACTCCCACAAGCAGCATGTGCCCGCGCCCCTTCACAACACATGACCACGCCCATTTTTCGGCACTCAGTACCACTAAGAAAATATTTCTACTTGCACCACTAGAATAGACCCCTGTGTGTCCACCAGTAACCATCTAGAATGAATGCTCTTGCAAGAAGGGTCCTCTGTCATTTTCTTGCCACTATGTAACTATGGGGGTCAGTCCGACCCGATCGCTCGCTGCAGTTTGTCGCAGCGCAGCAATCGTGCCGGAACTGCGCATGCGCCGGCGCCGCAGTGAGCCAGCGCATGGCAGCTTTCGTTACCTAGCGATCGCCTCTGAGACAGAGGGGGAGCGGTCCGGCTAACGCAGGCGTGGCCGGACCGTTGGGGGGGGCGGGCCGCGGTGGCTGCGTGACGTCTCACACAGCCGCTGTTGCCAGTGGGAGCGACAAGCAACTCCCAGCCAGCCGCAGGAGCTGCGCTGGCCGGGAGTTACTCCTCAAATACAAAGGCATCTCCTCTGTGCGATGCTTTTGTATTTGTGCTGGGGGGCCGGCACTGACATGCGGGGCGGACTAGCCCTGTGCTGGGCGTCCCCCCGCATGTCTGAGTTTACGATCGTAGCTGTGCTAAATTTAGCACAGCTACGATCAACTCGGAATGACCCCCTATGTTACTTATACTGAATATGTAAATTTGTCCTGTTTGGCCACATTTGTACTACTGTAATACTGCTGTATGTTACATCCCCTAAGTATGACGCTACAGAACCCTCATGTCGCCATATAATTAAAATATAATAAAAACATTGTTTTGCCAAAGTGCAAACTCATACTATTTTGCTTCTTTTCTTTATTTGCTCCTACCTTTGAATCTAATAAAAGCTAATAGATGATTTGTGGCTGTGGTGAAGTGCACATAGTGATATGAAAAATATTTGTTTTCATTTTCACTTATCACAAGATTGACAGCGAGTCTAATTGTACTGTATATACAAAAGAGAGCACTTAAGCAATTCAGAGAGTAAATTGCAGCAATTAACCAATGAACTAAGAAGACATCATTTGGGTATTTGATTCATTTTTCAGCATGAAATAATGCAGTGAGAGGTTCCAGGATTATATACACTGCTCAAAAAAATAAAGGGAACACTTAAACAACACAATGTAACTCCAAGTCAATCACACTTCTGTAAAATCAAACTGTCCACTTAGGAAGCAACACTGATTGACAATTAATTTCACATGCTGTTGTGCAAATGGAATAGACAACAGGTGGATATTATAGGCAATTAGCAAGACACCCCCAATAAAGGAGTTGTTCTGCAGGTGGTGACCACAGACCACTTCTCAGCTCCTATGCTTTCTGGCTGATGTTTTGGTCACTTTTGAAAGCTGGCGGTGCTTTCAGTCTAGTGGTAGCATGAGACGGAGTCTACAACCCACACAAGTGGCTCAGGTAGTGCAGCTCATCCAGGATGGCACATCAATGCGAGCTGTGGCAAGGTTTGCTGTGTCTGTCAGCGTAGTGTCCAGAGCATGGAGGCGCTACCAGGAGACAGGCCAGTACAACAGGAGACGTGGAGGAGGCCGTAGGAGGGCAACAACCCAACAGCAAGACCGCTACCTCCACCTTTGTGCAAGAAGGAACAGAAGTAGCACTGCCAGAGCCCTACAAAATGACCTCCAGCAAGCCACAAATGTGCATGTGTCTACTCAAACGATCAGAAACAGACTTCATGAGGGTGGTATGAGGGCCCGACGTCCACAGGTGGGGGTTGTGCTTACAGCCCAACACCATGCAGGACGTTTGGCATTTGCCAGAGAACACAAAGATTGGCAAATTCGCCACTGGCGCCCTGTGCTCTTCACAGATGAAAGCAAGTTCTCACTGAGCACATGTGACAGACGTGACAGAGTCTGGAGATGCCAAGGAGAATGTTCTGCTGCCTGCAACATCCTCCAGCATGACCGGTTTGGCAGTGGGTCAGTAATGGTGTGGGGTGGCATTTCTTTGGGGGGCCGCACAGCCCTCCCTGTGCTCGCAAGAGGTAGCCTGACTGCCATTAGGTACGGAGATGAGATCCTCAGACCCCTTGTGAGACCATATGCTGGTGCGGTTGGCCCTGGGTTCCTCCTAATGCAAGACAATGCTAGACCTCATGTGGCTGGAGTGTGTCAGCAGTTCCTGCAAGACGAAGGCATTGATGCTATGGACTGGACCGCCCGTTCCCCAGACCTGAATCCAATTGAGCACATCTGGGACATCATGTCTCGCTCCATCCACCAACGCCACGTTGCACCACAGACTGTCCAGGAGTTGGCGGATGCTTTAGTCCAGGTATGGGAGGAGATCCCTCAGAAGACCATCTGCCACCTCATCAGGAGCATGCCCAGGCGTTGTAGGGAGGTCATACATGCACGTGGAGGCCACACACACTACTGAGCCTCATTTTGACTTGTTTTAAGGACATTACATCAAAGTTGGATCAGCCTGTAGAGTGTTTTTCCACTTTAATTTTGAGTGTGACTCCAAATCCAGACCTCCATGGGTTAATAAATTTGATTTCCATTGATCATGTTTGTGTGATTTTGTTGTCAGCACATTCAACTATGTAAAGAACAGTATTTAATAAGAATATTTAATTCATTCAGTTCTAGGATGTGTTATTTTAGTGTTCCCTTTATTTTTTTGAGCAGTGTATTTTTTCTAATATTATGGATACAAATCTCTTTAATATGTGATAAATGTATTTTTAGTAAAATATATACAATTTATCTAATTTGAGTTGGCTCGTACCTGCAATTTACTCTCTGAATTGGATGAGTTCTGTTTTGTACATACTTTCCTTAGAAGTACAACCCCGTACCATCTGGGAGCAGCTGGCCAATTAAGACTATTAAAATGGTGTATCATGCCTTAAATATGTATACTATCTGACTGGATCGGGTCATCAGCAAAATCCAACGTATTGGAAATCCTTGATCCACATTAGTGCGCCTTATGTACATCTCTGCCTTTTTCACTCCAGCAGCTAACTGCCTGTGTCCCTCCAGTGGGTCCATGCCCTGTATCCTTCCAGCAGCCTCTCCATCTCTCTTGTCCCCCAGCCCCCGCTCAACTTGTCTTCAAGATACACAGAGCCTGCTCCTCTCCACCAGGACCTGAGGAAGGGGAGTTGGCTGCAGCTCATCAGTAACAATAGCGCTGCCTGCATCATATATTGATGTAGGTGAGACGGGTCAGATTTTTCTGTTGGAATAACTGTGCTGGGCAATGGAGGTGGTGGAACTAGTTCCTCCTACCATTACAGGTGGTGGATCTCAGTTCCACCTTGTCCGCCCCCCCGCCCCCCACCACCACCACTTTAAGTCCTGGATGTATGGCCTGCATTAGGAATACTTGATTGACTGCAGGCATCTACCATTTTGCCTGAATCAGTTTTTGTTGAAGCAGTGTAATTATCCAAACTACAGTATAATCTAAATATCACGGTTGAAATTGTAGGTATTGTGTGTGATCCCAGAACCTACTGTGCCGCTGAGAGGAGGGGGCCCGTACAGAGTGTACTGTACACATGGCCCCCTTTCTCTAATTGCCCCTGATCCTAAGCATAGATGTTGAATAATAAAACTCAGTTGTGCAGCTAAATGTAATATCCTCCGAGTTCCGAAGGTGCAGTACTCTTGTGCGAGTCTGCCTGT
The DNA here is from genome assembly GCF_028390025.1 of Pseudophryne corroboree. Lineage (NCBI taxonomy): Eukaryota > Metazoa > Chordata > Amphibia > Anura > Myobatrachidae > Pseudophryne > Pseudophryne corroboree. Next base: position 642,013,655 of record NC_086447.1, on the reverse strand, counting down.
TTTTTTAAAGCAGCAATTATGTACAAGGCAAAACCAACCTGGTTTTGCCTTATAAATAATTGCTCTTTAAAAGAAACGACAGATTTAGCACAAAAGTCCTCCGGAACTTGGAGGCTATTACATATAGCCGATGGTGCTGCATAAAGTACAGGTATTTTCAATCACTCACATTTTCACATACAGTATGAAAATAGAATGGTTTATGAGCATAATGTCAAACCTGTCATCTTGGTAGCTAAACCAATTACTTTATGAAGATTAATCCTTGGCTGTGTGCCTGTGCATGCATGGTACATTCATAACCATATAGTTCTATTAGTAGGTATTTTTTCTTTCTTGGACAAATATTTCTGCTAATGTCCTGAACTGTATATTGTTTATAAAACTGCACTGAATGTTAATTTAAATCAAGCTGACTTTTGATTTTCACATTAATTTATTTGACAGACGCTATGAGTCTGCTGAAACCACAATCACTTAGTAGATGCACGTTTTGTTATAGAAGGAATATTTGTAAGTCTTCCCGATTTATTTTCTTTAAGATATGGGAAAGTCATTTGTATTCTTGGTTATAGTACTGACTTATCACTAATGTGAATGGCTTACTGTAAATAATGATTTGTGCCTTCCTCCTTTGCGGTTAATGGACAGATGTTTAATAGACAGACTATTTAACAGTTGTTTTCTGGAGTAATTTTGTAAAATGTTAGTGGAAACATAGAGTCCTATGCAATGAGGCAGGTCCTATTTTCAAATTACTGTATAATGCCTATAAATGCTGTTTCAGAGATATCAATTCATACCTTCCAACTGTCCCAATTTCCGCAGCGGCAGTGTCCCGCAGGGGAGTGGGAGGCAGTTTGGAGCCTCCCTGTCACTCGCTGCTCTGTTAGCAGAGTAGCGGTGAATAGATGCTGTGTGAGTCTATTCACAGGTACAGGGGGAGCAGGGGGCATGCCAGCTGCTCATAGAGATCTGGGCATGCCCCCACTCACGATTGCATCATTCACTCCTGTTTGGGCACGGCGCACCTCCATGCGCAGAACTCCCGTTCTCCTAATACAGATATTGCGAGGTATGTTAATGTATTACATGATCTGTTTATGAATGAGATATCACTGTCACCATTGACACTAGCAGTGGACAATATCCTACCAGCACATAAAATGCGAATGTGAATCACGTAATTTCATGCCAGCAGGATTTCAAGAAGGGGGGAATTCAGTTAGCCGCAGTACATTACCGTGACTAATTGATCCCCCTGGGGGCTATTCAAGTAGAACCGAGAGCCGGCACTATCAGGGATTCTTTTTTTCACCCTGGGCAGGCGCAAAAAAAATTCACAATAACTGACCCGTTTTTCGCGATCATGGCCTCAGAAACTCACGGATCTGGGAACTTATCCAGGATGCATGTGTTTTTGCACTAAAAATGGGCTGCATTTGAATTGCCTAATAAACAACGTCGGTAAAATCATGAAATCAGACCTTTGTGTTTTGCGCAAGAAATTATCAAGCACAATTGAATTTACTCCATAGTCTACCACATGCAAACTTCAGTATATATAATATTTCAGACATATACAGGGCTAGTGATAACAGAAATCCCTTAGATGTGGCAGTAGGACAAGCCCACCTGGGCTGAATATTTGTTTTCCAGTTTTGGGCACCCTTCCATAATCTACTGTAACTCCCCTGCTCTGTGGCGCATTGGACAAGATCGCGAGTCCTGGCTGAAGATCCTAGTACTGACATATATGTATATATCAGTCTCCTTATACACCAGATAATATATGTAATACAGTATTAATAATTAACAGTCAACATGGTCTATATTCATACTTGCTTATCCTCCCGGAATGGCTTAGAGGCTCCCAACAATTGTGTGGCACTCTCTGCCCCTCCGAAATGCATCTAAGTCTCCCGCATCTGCCACAAGACCCTGCACCCCCCCCCCCCCCCATGGCTTCCCACGACAGAGCACCAGTGACGTGCGGTGAGGTCTGTGGCTGGTGAGGCACTGGATAATTCACTAGCTTTCCCCCCTGTATAAGAAAAAAAAATGGGGTTCCCCATATTTAACAAAAACCAGCACCAGGCTGAATCAGCCAGGGGGAGTAATGCCATAGCAGGGGAGACACTCAGTGTGGGGTCCCCCTGCCATCACATTAAACTCCCCCCAAACCAGTCAGCCCAGGGTTGGAATTCCTTGGAAAGTAGGGACCCCAGAAAACTTGAATGGGGTCCCCCCTCCCGAGCAAAAACCAGCACTGGGCTGAAAGCCCAGTGCTATGCCCCACACCCCTGGTGGTGGTGGGTGCGGGATTCATGCCATGCTAATATTGTTCTTTACAGGCGGCCTACAGGTCCCAGCAAACCTGCCCCAGTATGCAGGCACTTGGAGAACCACAATGTGCACCGAACCTGCATGCGGCCAAGTTATAAATAAGTACAACGTAGTATTTAGTTAAATACAGACTCAAATGCTACAACACAAAATGTTGCTTTCATGACTGTGTTTTTTGTGAACCTGGTGTGTATGTGAAGTCTGTGCAGCTAACTGGAGTACTATGTGTATATGTGGCTGGTCTGTGGGAATCAGTGAGATGAAGTAGTAAGGAGCAATCCCTGACCAGAGGTCGAACCCGGACCTCGGCAGAGGGAGCTGTATCCTCATCACTGGATCACCAGGGACTTGGTGTTGATAGCAGGATAGTGAATGTATTGGTGAGAATGAACTGGATATACTGTCACAGGAGTAGGTGTTTGTGTACTCAAGGTTACTATGAAATTGGTTCTCTTGAGTTACGCAGATCTAGGAGGAGAGCTGAAGACGTTGAACCGGACTGGTTACCGGTGAGACTGGAACCGGGCTGGTTACCGGCAAGACTGAGAACTGGGCTGGTTACTGGTGAGATTGAGAACCGCACTGTGAACCGGGCTGGGTACCAGTATAACTGGAACGCAACTGTAATCCGGGCTGGTACCAGATATAACTGGAAACGCAACTGTATGTAGAACAATGACTGTGGCTGTGACTTTAAGACGAGGCTGAAGATGAACTGGAGGCTGTGGCTGTTTCTTTAAAATGAGACTGAAGAATACTGCGGCTGTGTCTTTAAGACGAGGCTGAAGAATACTGCGGCTGTGTCTTTAAGACGAGACTGAAGAATACTGTGACTGTGTCTTTAAGACGAAACTGAAGAATACTGGATATAACTGGTAACACAATTGTAATCCAGACTGGGTAGCAAAGATCAGAGTTTTACTGGAACTAAGGTAATTGTGTTACCTCTTAGCTCAGCTACTTAGCTGTGTGACTCAAGGAGCTGGCAGCTTCTGTAACACAAGTCTCTTTACTTATACTTCCTGGTCCTTCATGATTGGTGAATGGAGTCAGTTGATTCAAAGAGTCTCAGGCTGGCACAGGATTGGATAGCTCCAGGTCAGGTGATCAGACCCTGTCATGTCAGTACTCCAGGTTAGGCTCTATGTGGAGTGAGGCCTAGCAGGCCGAAAAAAAAACACTGAAGCCTGAACATCTAAAAATAAACAGAGGATGCTGACTTTTAGGCCTAAACTCCAGATTGCTGAACACAGTGAAGAATCAAAATGCTGCACACAGCTGATTACCGATTACTTAGAGGAATTCCTACTCAGGTGGCTAATCAAGGTAAGCAAACACAGATTTGCAGTCTTCCTGCTGAGCTGAACAGATGCAAGTTACAGGACATGCTGAGGTAAGCCCTAGAATATGAGAAATACAGTCAGGATCATGACAGTTATAGCTTTGGAAGATGTTATTGAAACATAGTTAATACCGTGATGAAAAAAAATAACAATCATTAACAAAAAACAAAGAAACAATGAAAGGAAGTCCTTTAACAGCAAAGTACCTAAGAAGTGTATTAAAAGTAACATTCAGTGAAATGACAATTATAGTAACGTCTAGTCAGGTTCCTACTAGTGGTAATGTTCAATAAGATGCTCACTTGTAGAAATGGCTAGTGACATGCACAGCATTGGTAATATGCCTATTTACAGCAGATAAGGTTCCTGGGATTGGTTACAGACAGGATACTGCTCATTAGTTGCAACATCCAGCAATATACTCAGAAGTAAACAAAACCAGTACTCATACATTTGCAAACGAATGGTATGCCACCAGCGACGCCAAAGTATCTTTGCTTTGATGCCCCTACGATACATGATAAAAGCACATACCAAGGGTCATATGTTTATATATTTCTATACTGAGAGCTAACTTACCTGTAGACTGCAAATCAGCTTAGTCCGTAAAGAACACTAGATTCAATAGCTTCTAGTTGAAGAAAGAGTTATTGAAAAGTATTTTATTATAGTAAACATTTTCAGTGGTACGTGTCATTTTTAGATATCATATATTATAAGCACCCCACTGTGGCCTTTTCAAATACTAAGATTAATAGTAAATAGTATTGAGTTATTAAAGATTATCTGTCACCTGCAGAGAGGCCTAAATTGTGTGAACCAGTGCAGCCTTCACTTGAACCTTGTTGGTTTATTGGCAATTAACTCCTTTGCGGTTCTGCTATGATTTGGGGATGGTTCCCTCATGGTTATACAGGTTCCCTGTACATAGTTTTGAAAAAGCTGCAAGCTGAGTGCAGTGAAATGCGTCAGCTGCAGTGGCATTGGAACGGGAGGGGGGGCAAGGGGGCAGCATGCCCCCCCAAATATGACAGAGGTGCAGGTGGGGAGGGAGAGCGCTTACCTCCGATACCCCCGGTGACTTGTCCTTTAAACAGTCTGCTGCCGCACAGCCGCAGCGTGCTATGCTGTGTGCTGTCTAAGCTGGCTCTTAACTGATGCATTACTTGGAGGAGGCAGGGATGTTCCAGCAGGCTCAGCATGGCCACACCTCCTCCCATTAATTTATCAGTGAAGAGCCGGCTTGGACAGCACACAGCATAGCATGCTGCGGCTGTGCGGCAGCAGACTGTTTAAAGGACAAGTCACCGCGGGTATCGGAGGTAAGCACTTCCCCGTACTGGGGGTGGGGATTGGGGGGGTGCCAATATGTATGTTTTTCTGTGCCCCCCCCCCCCCCCCCAACCTCAAAACATTCTGGCGCCGCTGGTCAGGTGCCATTGTTTAATACTGTCAGAAGCTCTGGAGTAGAGGACCGGACCATCCTCTGGACATTTAAAGCTGTATCCAACTTTGAGAGGAATCCAACAGTCATTTGTCATAGGAGGACTATCAACACCGTATTGCATGAGGAGCCCATCCTTAAAGGACTATCGGAGCTGATTTTCCTCTAACGGTGAATTGCCTACACACTTCTGACTGAACTCTCATCCCTACAGTACATAGACTACTGCTGTCTGGATAAGTACTATCGAAACATGGGTTATTATAAGAACGGACTCCTCCAACTATACACAACCCAGTTCCAGCCCGCATCTCCGGGACCCCTGGGTGATGAAACAGGGGTTCGGGCTGCAAGGCCATGCCCCTTACTTGCGAGGTCATCCCCCTTGTCCGCTAGGTCACATCCCCTTTTTGCCAGTGCTAGACTTTGCTGAGCATGCTATTTAACCGCCCGTACCAGGTGTCACTAGTATTAGTGACGCCTCTGTGATAAAAAAAAAAGTACCAATAAATCAGCTCTTAACTGTCATTTTTCAAACACAGCCTGTAACATGGCATTTTCTCTATGGCACCAAAAAGCCAAATGTTTCTTATTTAGAAACTCAGTAAAAATGATTAAGTAACTGGTGCTTACCTGTCATCCTTAGATCTGGTTATGTGGTGGTGGACAGGATTGTCTTTCTTTATTCACATATTTTATGATAGGTAACCACATGAATTGGCTTCGCCTATCACATTGTCCAAACATTTTATTTTGTACTAGCTCACCAACCCATGGTGCCCTGAGGCACCCAGTTTGGGAGCCACTGTGCTAGCCACTAGAATAGCGTCTGCTGGCTTTGTAAGGGGGAAACTAAACTACAGAACTGTATACAGGTTAAATGGTGTCTGGCTGAATATTTGTATAGTGGCTCAGGTTGCATAATTGTATATTGATCATATGGCAGCTGGATATGTTAAAGGTGGGAGGCATTTGATATGCCGGCTGTTGGGATCCCGGAGCTCAGCATACCGGTGCCCGGCATACCGACAACTACAGTATTCTCCCTCTTGGTGTATTCGCGACACCCCTGGAGGGAGAACAAATAGTGCACACCACCGTGCCCACAGCGTGGCGAGCACAGCGAGCCCGCAAAGAGCTCTTTTGCACTCACCCCACTGCCAGCATTCCGGCGGTCGGGATCCCGGTGCCAGTATGCTTGGCGCCGGGATCCCAATCGTCGGTATAACGTAGTACACCCGTTAAAGGTTATATAGTGTTCCCGTGGGAAATAAAACTCTCCTCTGAGAATAGTAAAGCTATGACAGTGCTTTGAGAGAGATATATATATATGTTTTTTATGTTGCTAGTAATACTGTATGTAAGGACTGTATTACAGCATGTGTGGGAGAACTTTAACTAAGGACATAGTTTAGCATTCCACTTCACAGCCTTCTGCTGCCTCTTGGCTGGCTCGGACACATTTTGTTTGCTTTCCAGAAGATCCAGTATTTACATAACTTGTTACATTTCACAAACAGTATTATAGATTGTGAGCCCTGGTATCTAAGGCTAGGGCATACCTCCTGGCGGTGTGGTCCAGTGATGATGCGATGTAACAAAACAGGGCATCTGCTGTATGACGACACAACGTCTCATTGCATTCTAAATGTGACAATACCACGTCATCTGTGAAACTGTCCCATTGGACGTGCAGCACATCCAATGGAATTATTCAATGATCGACAGCCAGGAACGACAGATCGGGGATGCACATTGTACAAAATACCATTCTGATATTGTGTACAATATATCATTCTGATCTGCGTCAGAACTTATAGCAACAATTTGTGCTAAAAAGCTTCATTTTTTAGACTGCACTGCAGAACGGGTGTTTTAGTTACACATTTGCATATGCCAGTTGGACTTTGTAAGAGAAGAACTACATCACTAGGTACACTCTTACACATGTAATATAAAGTCTAACACACATACAATATAAGCCATATGTAATAATAACAGTTCTGATGTCCTCTCACTCTCATAAGTAGCTTAAGCAGTACATGTGCAGAAACTATGCAGTATTTGTGGAAAAAGCTTGATTCAACAAAGCAATAGTGGTGAAGTAGTAGGAGGTGGGACTTTTGGTGTTTACACAATATGCCTCGTCTAGAAGGCACATCTGCTGATAAATCCATACCTCAAATGGAAGGAATTCCTGCACTTAGTAAATGGTCGACGAGAAGTAACGTCCAAGGGAATCTACAAATCGTCACAAATAGGATTAAATTAACAACAAGATGTGTTTTGTAGGTGCTGACTACTTATTAAAATATACAGTATGTACACTAAACTTATAACAGAAAAAATAATCAGTTTACGCTTTATTTATTTTATATCTGTTAAAACAAAACTTTTATTAATGTACTTTTAAACCACAGATATTATATAACCATGATTCCACATATGTTGTGCTCAATCTGAGTGCAGCATATCTGGAATCATGGTTATAATGCTTGTGTTTTAAAAGTACATTAATAAAAAGTTTTGTTTTAACAGATATAGAATAAAGAGGGATTGAGTGCACCCCAGCCTAAACTAATTCCTTTTTCTCTTATTAGATTTCCTACCTCGTGTCACAGTATTATTGCACTCCTCTTCTTCCAGCCCTGCCCTTTCTTATCCAACCTATATAAGCGTATAAACTATATACAGATGTATGCGTATTCATTGTTGCTGTCCGGACAGAAGTTCCACTATGATTCAATGGGGTATATGCAATAGCGGGCGAATTTCAAAAAAAGGCGAATTCCGGAACGTTTTCGCCTCAAAAAATCAATTCGCCTATGCAGTGCAGTACTTTTTCGCAAAAAAACGGACCGTCAAAATTCGCCTTTTCTCAATTCGCCTTTTTCCGCATTCGCCTTTTCTGCAATGGTACAGATGCTGCAATTCGCCTCCAGCATATTCAATTCAAGTTTGGAAATTCGCCTGCAGTGCTTTTAGACAGCAAATTCGCGATTTTCAATCCGCCACACTTTGGAGGGTGAAAACAAATAAAAAAATTTTAAACATGTTTTTTTTTGTGTTTTTTTTTTTTGGAATAGCAGATCTATTTATATTAGAAGGGATTAGGTACTTTTTTTTTGGGGGGGGGAGGCACAAATATTATTTATATATTTTTTAAAATAATTTTTTTTTTTTTTTTTTTTGCTGGAACGGTAAAATCAGGAAAAAAAATGGCGTGGGGTCCCCCCTCCAAAGCATAACCAGCCTCGGGCTCATTGAGCTGGTCCTGGTTCTAAAAATGCGGGGGAAAAATTGACAGGGGATCCCCCGTATTTTTAAAACCAGCACCGGGCTCTGCGCCTGATGCTGGTGCCAAAAATACGGGGGACAAAACGAGTAGGGGTCCCCCGTATTTTTAACACCAGCATCGGGCTCCACTAGCTGGACAGATAATGCCACAGCCGGGGGTCACTTTTATGCCGTGCCCTGCGGCCGTGGCATCAAATATCCAACTAGTCACCCCTGGCCGGGGTACCCTGGGGGAGTGGGGACCCCTTCAATCAAGGGGTCCCCCCCCCCCAGCCACCCAAGGGCCAGGGGTGAAGCCCGAGGCTGTCCAACCCCATCCAATGGGCTGCGGATGGGGGGGCTGATAGCCTTTGTGATAAAAAAAAGATATTGTTTTTTCCATTAGTACTACAAGTCCCAGCAAGCCTCCCCCGCAAGCTGGTACTTGGAGAACCACAAGTACCAGCATGCGGGAGAAAAGCGGGCCCGCTGGTACCTGTAGTACTACTGGGAAAAAAATACCCAAATAAAAACAGGACACACACACCGTCGACAGTAAAACTTTATTTCACACTACCGACACACACATACTTACCTATGTTCACACGCCGACATCGGTCCTCTTCTCCATGTAGAATCCACGGATACCTGAAAAGCAAAGTTCAATATACTCACCTCAGGGTCCAGAGATAAATCCACGTACTTGGCAAAAAAAGAAAACGCAAATACCCGCTCCAGAACGGACTGAAAGGGGTCCCATGCTGACACATGGGACACCTTTCCACGATTGAGACCTGTCAGTGACAGCTGTCACTGACAGGTCTCTAAGCCAATCAGGAAGCGCAACTTCGTTGCGCTCACCTGATTGGCTGATCGCTGTGACAGCGCATCGCACAGCTCCCTCCATTATATTCAATGGTGGGAACTTAGCGGCTAGCGGTGAGGTCACCCGCCGGTCAGCGGCTGACCGGCGGGTGACCCCACCGCTAGCCGCTAAGTTCCCACCATTGAAAGTAATGGAGCGGCTTTGCGAGGCGCTGTCAGAGTGCAGACGGCGTCCAGCCAATCAGGTGAGCGCCACGGCAGTAGCGCTTCCTGATTTGCTGAAGGGACATCAGTGACAGGAGTCACGTGATGTCCCGGCATTCGGGGAAAGGAGTCTAATGTGAAAACATTGGACCCCTTTCATTAGTCCGGTGGATCGTGTTCGGTTTGTTTTTTTACAAAGTACGTGGATTTACCTCTGGACCTGGACCTCTGGACGCTGGAAGGTGAGTATAATTTTTTGACAGGTACCCTCGGATCGTCGGAGATCGTTGCAGTCGGCGTGTCAACACAGGTAAGTATGTGTGTGTCGGCGTATGAAATAAAGTTTTACTATCAAGGTGTGTGTGTCCTGTTTTTATTTGGGTATTTTTTTCCCAGTAGTACTACAGGTACCAGCGGGCCCGTTTTTCTCCCGCATGCTGGTACTTGTGGTTCTCCAAGTACCAGCTTGCGGGGGAGGCTTGCTGGGACTTGTAGTACTAATGGAAAAAACAATATCTTTTTTTTTATCACAAAGGCTATCAGCCCCCCCATCCGCAGCCCATTGGATGGGGGGGGGACAGCCTCGGGCTTCACCCCTGGCCCTTGGGTGGCTGGGGGGGGGGGACCCCTTGATTGAAGGGGTCCCCACTCCCCCAGGGTACCCCGGCCAGGGGTGACTAGTTGGATATTTGATGCCACGGCCGCAGGGCACGGCATAAAAGTGACCCCCGGCTGTGGCATTATCTGTCCAGCTAGTGGAGCCCGATGCTGGTGTTAAAAATACGGGGGACCCCTACTCTTTTTGTCCCCCGTATTTTTGGCACCAGCATCAGGCGCAGAGCCCGGTGCTGGTTTTAAAAATACGGGGGATCCCTGGCCGATTTTTCCCCTGCATTTTTAGAACCAGGACCAGCTCGATGAGCCCGAGGCTGGTTATGCTTTGGAGGGGGGACCCCACGCCATTTTTTTTTCGGGTTTTTCCCCGTTTTTTCCCGTTTTTTAAAATCGCGGCAAAATCCGCCAAATCGGCCGATTTTCGCCCGCGACTCTGGCGAATCCGTTTTTCATTGCATATGGTGAATTCCGGAAGCCACCTTCCGGAATTCACCTGGCGAATTTGGTCGAATTGAAAAAACGGCGATAATTGCCGCGAATTCGCCCGCTATTGCATATACCCCAATGTCTCTACATTTGTTTACCTGTTTGTGAAAGTTACTGCAGTGTGGCCCAGTAAACACAAGACTGGAGTAAATATATAGAAAAAAACAGCTGTTTAGTTAATTCTATTCAGTCTAGAGAGTCAGCATCTATTTTTCTGAATTGTTGTAATTGACCCTGGCAGTGTAAATTAGCCAGCTATAGGATAATATAAAATAAAACACCAGCTGTACATTTTTAGAGGGAATTTGGCTATATTTATGACTTTGTTTATTGTTCTGTTAAAAGTCTATATGCCAATTATTTTTTAAGTTGCCAGTAAAAAACATTTGTGTTCTTGTGTCCTAAAATACAGGTTGAGTATCCCATATCCAAATATTCCGAAATACGGACTTTTTTGAGTGAGAGTGAGATAGTGAAACCTTTGTTTTCTGATGGCTCAATGTACACAAATTTTGTTTAATACACAAAGTTATTAAAAATATTGTATTAAATGACCTTCAGGCTGTGTGTATAAGGTGTATATGAAACATAAATGAATTGTGTGAATGTAAACACACTTTCTTTAATGCACAAAGTTATAAAAAATATTGGCTAAAATTGGCTAAAATGACCTTCAGGCTGTGTGTATAAGGTGTATATGTAACATAAATACATTCTGTGCTTAGACTTAGGTCCCATCACCTTGATATCTCATTATGGTATGCAATTATTCCAAAATACGGAAAAATCCCATATCCAAAATACCTCTGGTCCCAAGCATTTTGGATAAGGGATACTCAACCTGTACCTGCATTATTTCTATATAGATATTATATAGAATTTGAACGACCACATCCCAAAAAAGGGGAGTTTTGATTAAAATACTTTAAAATGTAGGATATTTGCATGCAATAAATATCTTGTTGTTTTTAATAATATTCTAAGCTATAGAGGATGATGTGTCCGATATGTCACTAAGGAGTTTTTAGTCACTTATAATATTAAAAGTGATATGAGGGGGGAATTTAATGGCATGTGCTTTGGTCACATTTTGGCACGATTTTTGGCAATATTACAATTTCCAAACTTTTTAATGCAAATTTGAGGAAAAATCTATGTTTTCTAATCACAAATAATCTTCCCAAAAATATGCAAATAGCCAAATAAATTAACTTCAGATTGACACACTGAAAAATAGCACCCCTCAAATAAGAGCTGGTTGTAGATAGCTGATATTTTGCCTGTCGTGTGAAAACACCTCACCCCACCTCATTGGGCTATGGCACTTAGCATCACCCCTAAATAAATGAATGCTGTGGTTATTAAATCATTGGCGACTGGCATGGTCAAGCTGGCCTGGTGGGTGTGTGCGTTTGTGTGTGTATGCACAACGAAATCCCGGTGGGCCCTCCTGCCTGGTGGACCTGCCCCCTGCCTTAGCCAAATAAACACTAGTTTGCAGGAATCTATGACCTGCAAACTCTCTTTGTTCTAGGGAATAGGATTGCCACCTAGCAACAGCTGGTGGGTTAGGCGCAAGCCTCCCTGACGATCGCTGGAAGGGTAAAGTGAAAGAAACTTTAACTTACCCTTCCACAGCCTGGGGAGAGTGGGGATAGAGCCGCGGGTAGCGGCCGCTCCCGGACCCGTTCGCGCGCATCGCGTGCGTCACGGGAGCGCGTGCGCACCACCGGGCATGCGCGCACACGCTGGGCACGTGCGCGTGCACCATATAAGGCGCTAGGCCCTGCCCCCAGGTTAGATTTTACGGAAGCTTACAGATGGCAATCCCAACTAGAACAAGAGAGTAAATTTTTTAAAAAGGGGGTAAGATCACCCTAGCTCCTGTAACCTAGAAACAAAGGACACGGGAGACCATATATATGCAGAAACTAAATGTGTTTACTAGAAACCCTTCAACGGTAATACATGTGATAAGAAACAACGACTGGCGATGGCCAAGAAGGAACTGTTATGCTGTTGTGAAATTAGCATATAAGCAAAAATTCCTGCAACTTGCAGAACTTATTAAGGATATTTGTAAGGCTATTTTTGTTCTTTAGGTTGTTGCATCTGCGGCTGCTTCTTCTGACCTTTTGGAGCGCCTGAAATTCAAAGAGATAAACAGGCATAATTAATGACAGTTGTTAGAGATTACAACCAACAGACCTAGCAAGGTATAGGGTGGGTAGGGTGGGAGCTGTTGCTAGGTGGCAATCCTTTTCCCTAGAACAAAGAGAGTTTGCAGGTCATAGATTCCTGCAAACTAGTGTTTGTTCGTCGGGAGGCTTGCCACCTAGCAACAGCTGGTGGGTAGACTACCACATACCTGGTGGTTGCTCTAATGAATTCTATCCTTTGAGTATCAGAAGGCCTCCAATAATGTTTCACAAAGGTACGAGTGGACGACCAACGTGCGGCCTGCATTATGGATTGTAAGGTTAAGCCTCTTGCCGCTGCCGATGTGACGGCGGCTCCGCGGATGGAGTGTCCCTTGAAAATGGAGGTATCTATTCCTGAGCTTTGCATGGCAGAAACTATCCATCCCCTGATTGTAGAGGGTCTGGCCGGATGAAAAGGCTTTCGGCATGTGATAAAAAGGTTAGAAATGTTATCTCTCCATGGAGCTGTTGTTGTGAGATAAGCGGATAAGCACTCAACTATGCAAAGATCCGTGTCTGACTGGTCACTGACTAGGTCAAACTCCACCAAAGGGTTTTGAATGGAACTGGTTTTTGTGTGACCTTTGAGGATCGATATGGAACCCCATTGGAGTGGTTGTCATCCAGGGTTCGGATGTGTCTATTAAGGAAAGTTCGGCTCCTCTGGCTGCGAAAGCTAGTGCTAGTAGAGAAGCCAGTTTTCTTGAAAGATTGGAGATGTCGGAATCTGAGCTTGCCAAGACATAAACCCATTTATGATGGACTGGTACCTGGATTTTGTTCTGGGTCTACGGGAAGCATTGATCAAGGTTACTGAGGCGGTCGAAAGGTTAGTAGTGGTCAGCAACCGAGTAATGTCGCTATCCACATGCAATGTGGAAGTTCCTGAAGGAGGTCGGGAGTCCCTTGGAAACAATCCTTGGACATGCCTAGGGGAAACTTGGGTCCCTTGCGAAGAGGGTTGATCAAGGGGAACCAAACTCGGGAAGGCCAAACGGGGTAAACCAAGATGAGTTGAGGCACTCTGTCTGTCTTGATCTTGTGAAGTACCTTCAGTAGCATAGCTGGGGGAGGGAAAGCATATGGGAGAACTAGTTCTGTCCACGGAAAGGACATTGCATCCGAGTGGAGAGCCCCTTGAGTCCAGATTTTGGACACGAAGGTTGGGACCCGTGTGTTCGATGGAGTTGCAAACAGGTCTACTTGCGGTTGACCAAAGATTTTCACGATACTGGTGAAAATTTCCGGTCTCAGAGTCGCCCGATCCAGTGTTAATTTCTTCCTGGATAAGGAGTCGACTAACTTGTTTAGCTCTCCTGGGACATATGTTGCAGAGAGGAGTATGGATCTTTCCACTGCCCAGTTCCATATGTCTATAGCTTCTTGACAGAGTGTCAGGGATCGATTACCCCCCATTCTGTTGAGGTAGGACACTGCAGTCCTGTTGTCTAGACATAGGAGAACTGAGTTGTTCTGGAAGGTCGGGGGAACTAGAGAGGAAAGTGCTAACTTCGCCGCCCTCAATTCTAATAGATTGATGTGCGCTGTCGATTCTTGAGTGGACCATCTTCCCCTTACCGCTCGGTCTCTTGTAAATGCTCCCCAACCCGAGAGGAACGCATCTGATGTGATGACAATGTCTGGAGGAGGAGGTAGGAGAGGTCTGGGGGATGGTAGCCGAAGGTCCCTCCAACTGCGAATCTCTTTGAGAACCAAGGGTGTCAAGATGATCTTGTCTGACCAAGTCCATCCCCGACGAAGGAGAGCTGAAAGAAGAATCTTAGAGTGTCTGCAGACAAGGGGAGTGTGGAGAAAACCGGGATCTAAAGATCTCATCTTCCCTATGACTCTGGCCAAGTCTCTCAGCGATAAATGGTGTTTCAGGGTTCGAGTTACGAAGTCTTGAATGTCTTTCCACTTGTCTGGAGGAACTGCTATCGAGAAAGAAGGGGTATCTAGTAAGAAACCCAGAAAAACAATTGACTGGGTGGGTGTTAATATGGACTTGTCGTAATTTATTGTAAACCCTAGGTTCTGGAGGAGAGAAATAATTAGTTCTTTGTGAAGCAGAAGGGTTTTCTGGTCTGCATGGACTACTAACAAGTCGTCTAGGTAGATTATACAACGGATCGTTTTCTGGCGTAGGTGAGAGATCACTGCTTTCATAAGACGAGTGAATGTGTAGGGAGCGTTGGAAAGGCCGAAAACCATGACGGTCCACTGATAGAGAACGTCTTTCCACAGGAACCTTAGAAGTCTTTTGTGGTTTGGGTGCATTTGAATTGTGTGAAAGGCCTCCTTGAGGTCTATTTTGATACAGAAATCGTTCCTTGTTAGTAGTAAAGGTATGGCGGCTAAGCCCTCCATACAGAAAGAGCGAGGTTTTATGTGTCGGTTGAGAGATTTGACATTTAAGACTGGTCTGTATGAACCGTCCTGTTTCCTGGCGGGAAAAAGGTGACTGACCCAGCCTCTTGTGGAAGTGTCTGCCAACTCTATTTTGCCTAACTGTAGGGCAAGGGATAGGACTCCATCTAATAACGGACTGGCGTTTTTTGAGCAGGGGAAAATTTGTCATGGAAAATGTAAAAGGGGGAGGGATAACCCTTTTTCCACGATTCTTAGCAACCACCTGTCTGTGGTAATCTGCCTCCAGGAGGCTATTGCCTGGGAAAGACTAGGAGGAGGTTGCAAAGTAAAGTGACTTACCGTATCCTCTGTCTTTCCTGGGGGCGAAAGTGCTGCCGGACCCTGCGTATCTTGCGGTCCGTGTTTGGGGCGAGCCACCTCTGTGAGCTCTGGGAGCGCCTCTGTAGTCTCGGGTCGAGCTGCTGGCTCCCGCTGGACGACCCTTCTGATGAAAGGGCCGACTGGAAGGCTGAGGTCCTTTAAGGTCTGCGAAGGATTTGCGAGCTTTATAGCGGACCTTCACTTAGTCTATAAAATCGGGTCTGAAAAGGTCAGAATCTATCAGATTGGGGACATCTACTGGTCTGGGTGCTAGGTTAGTTAGCCCTGCATTAGCTAGCCAGCGAGTTCTACGTGCGTTTGATATGAAATCAAATGTCTGACCAATTATTAAGGTAGCCCTACTAATAGCTTTTATGCGTGCCATTTTGGAAGCTACCAGGGAATCTAGTGAGCCCCCTGAGACACCTTCTTTTTCTGCTTTGTCAAGGACAAATAATAAAGGACCGGCGGCGTCTGAAACCTTAAATTGAATTTTTCTTAGCAATTTATCCATAGTGTCACTCTGGACTTTTTCTCCCACGAGTGAAGTTAAGGCCGGATCGATGTCTGGGGCAAATAGGGCCGGAATATCTGGGATGCCAGTGTGGTTACGGAGAACCATATCATCCTCAACTAGTGCCGTTCTAAAGGCTAACTGGGCAAAATTGTATACTTGGGAGCGTTCGCTCAAAGCCCAGTGGGCTGAGTATATTTTAGAAGGTGGCATTCTACCCGCTAAGGCTACATCGGCCATCTGCAAGTCACTATATTCGCCTCTGCGAGAGGATGCGCTAGTCCTGGTTACTTCCTCTGATTCCCAATCTTCTGGAGGGTAACCAGTTTCCCTAAATGCATGGGAAAGGGGGGTTGTATGACTATGACTAGTCCCTTTATGAGCGCGATCCTGTGCAGGTTGCCGATCAGTGACAGGGAATGTATGTCGGCTGTGGGCAGGAGAGGGGGGTCTGCTATGGCCCTTAGAGGTATTCAAGCACTGGCAATATCTGGGAAAGAGATATTTTTACCTGAACGGGCATCTCTAGAAGAAACATGGTCAGTGTGTTTCTTTTTACTTGTGCACTTTCTCACCACTCTGTGAGAATATGCAGGAGGAGAAGGAGTCTCAGCATTCTGACTGACTTCTCCTCCTCAGAGCTGTCCCTATTGTCATCCGACCTGACAGGGTTAATAATTTTTCTTCTCTTAAATATAATATCCTCATCTGAGGAAGTTGTTGTGTCAGCAGCTTTTTCTAGGCTCTTCCTAGAAGGCTGCCTGCCTCTCTTGCTGCGTTGTGGGGACACTATCAGGGTGTCTGTGGCTGAAACAGACACTGTGTCCTCCATCCTGCAGCGCTTAGGTAAAATCTAACCTGGGGGCGGGGCCTAGTGCCTTATATGGTGCACGTGCCCGGCTGGGCGCGTGCGCTCCCGTGACGCGCGCGAACGGGTCCGGGAGCAGCCGCTGCCCGCGGCTCTGTCCCCGCTCTCCCCAGGCTGTGGAAGGGTAAGTGAAAGTTTCTTTCACTTTACCCTTCCAGCGATCGTCAGGGAGGCTTGCACCTAACCCACCAGCTGTTGCTAGGTGGCAAGCCTCCCGACGAACAAAGGAGTATGCCAAGTCCTTGCACAGTCCAACACCACCTATCATATCATGATACCTCTGCCAACAACTGCTGTTCACTGAGGGTGAACGGGATGGTGCCTGTGAGAGAAGCTGAGTGAGTGTTCAGTACTGGACTCTTGTACCAGGAACAAACACACTGTTTATACCCATGAGTTCATCTAGGTTAAGAAATATCTACTTTCAAAACTGGCTCCTTTACCTTTACACAGACACATTACTCTCAGGTACCCTTTCATAGCTATGTTACTGCACATATTAGTTGCATATGAGTTGCAGTATATCAAACTGTGTATCTCCAATGATGCCTTATTCTGCAGTGCCTATGGATTAATAATAACATTAACATTTTAATTTATAATACCAGCATATTCCATTGCACTTAACTGTTGGGAACAAACAGTAATAAAACACGTCTGGATAATAACAGGCAAACAAAGAGGTAAGAGGGCCGTGCTCACACGCTTACAGTATAGGGAAATTGCCATTTATACAGAAAGATAAGCGCTGGATATTTCGTATTGGTCCAGCCATATTGCAGAGGTTCTTGGTGGGCTGTAAGATCCAGTCACACAGGAATATTGGCCTAGGTGCGGCAGGATGTGAAAGTGAAGAAAGAGAAAATATTTAAAATGATGTGACTGTATAGAGGGGATGTAATAGTGTAGGATAGCTTATTGCTCCCAAGCTGTATTAGAACACCCTAGGCAGAGCCTCCAGAGATTATAGCAGTTATTTATTATACTTTAACCTTCTGTTTTAATCAAGTTGTTTGACTCTCTCTTTATATGTTCATGAACAGCCAAACTTCAACATGTTTATTTTGTATTTTATCTTTGATTTCTTCACATTTATATATCCATATTACTTAGAAAGAATAAAGACACCTAGGGGGCAATGTAGCTTGGAACAAATTGCATCCTAGACCTTTTCTCAGCAAATTCGTGCCACACATTTAATTTGCCCTTTAGTTCCAAATTCAAAGTTAATTTTCCCAGTAAATTTGCATTTTTTGTGTCACTACCCTCCAGTGAGGTAATAATGTGGGGAAACAGTGCAAAACACCTGATACAGTAGACCACTCCGAATAAATCTTCTTTCACTTGGAGAGGTTTAACTAGTATAATTCTGCCAATAAAGACCTGTCATTTTTAGTTGATTTTCACTAAAAAGCTATTGGGTTGTAAGGTGTTCTGTTGATGAGAAATTGGTTTTTGAACCTGCAAATTAGAGGGTTTTTTTTCCCCAACATTTTACAAGCATGCATAAAATTACTGAAAAATCATCTTAAACGCATTTTTATTTACCCCATAACTCTGTTATAATGTGACTGGTAGAGCCTGGTATTGGTCATCAATATTTGTGGGGAATGGCACATGGTTAAACACGCTTTTAGGCTTAGAAAAATATATTTCAGAAGGTATGACAGGGTTAAAATAAGACTTATTTTTACACACTGGGAATTAAAGTTAAGGGTAATTGGCAGATTGGGAACATTTTTAAGCAAATGTGCCTTTAGCACTATGCAAAAAAAAACCTAATATGCTAAATTGGCAAAGTTGAATGAAACTATTGAAGGGGTAAA
This sequence comes from Pseudophryne corroboree, assembly GCF_028390025.1. Taxonomy (NCBI): domain Eukaryota; kingdom Metazoa; phylum Chordata; class Amphibia; order Anura; family Myobatrachidae; genus Pseudophryne; species Pseudophryne corroboree. Next base: position 641,994,977 of record NC_086447.1, on the reverse strand, counting down.
AGTAAAACGAGAACTATTTTAAAGGAAACATATAACTAGCTTTCCTGAATGTGTATAAAGTGTGTCTGAAGCAGACACTGACGTTTTAGATAATAAAAAAAGGTATATTAGGGATACAAGAGATTATTAATGTAAAATGGTTTATAAATGGCAGAAATGATCAATATTTAGTGACCCCCCCCTCCGTAGACCTTTAATCGTTATCTTTCCTGAATAAAGCTACTTCATCAGGTTTAATCATTTGACACCTTTCCTCTTTTTATAAATTAAATAGTGATGCGCATATGGACATTGGATATAAAGATGATATCTTAAGGTTTTGGGATTTTTACATGTTCGCCTATATATTTTAGATTATTTTTGAATTAATGCAGTTCAGTTTTTGCAATCATTACTTAAGATCATTGGTCACACTGGTGTAGCTATAATGAGTTCAGTATGTGTGGTGCACATGGGCCCCTCAAGTCCAGTGGGGCCCACATTGCACATGTTGCGCCCATTTTATTCAGTACTCACCTCAAGTCAGGTGTCTGCTGTGGCAGCCCTGTAAAAGCACTAGAAAATGGCAGTTGACATTTTTCTGAAGGTCTGCACATGCGCAGTATGGGGAATCACTGGGAAAATGGCCACTGTGACATTTTCCTGGAGCCCTACGCCTGAATAGTAGACTCTAGCACAGAGCTAGACTTTACTAGTGGTGCCATAACACAGAGACTACACTGCCTGCAAAAGAGAGGGGAGGGGGCCCGCACGGAGTCTGCACACGGGCCCCCTTCTCTCTTAAAATGGCCCTGGGTGGCCCCATAGCAACATTTTGAAGAGGCCTCTGTCCCAGTACTTCTGGGCATACATCTCTCTGCAGTAGTTGTTAATTGTATGCCCCATAATAGTGGCCTAGTTAATTTTTTTAACCATAGTAGTGCCAAGTTCACATTACGTGACATTGTAGAGCTGCCAGTACACATTATACAACTCAGTAGCCCCAATTCACATTGACATACATTGTTCCAAGTTCATAGTATGCTATTTTACAGTGCCCCTTTTACATGTTATGCCACACTATAGTGCCTCCACTTCATATTGTGCTAGATTACAATGTCTCGGTTCATGTTATGTAATCACAGAACTCTAGTTAATTTTTTACCACATTACAATGAGCAGGTCCAGGCCTATAACTAGATAAATTAGATACTGTAAATTGTAGGCCTCAAGGCAAAAGTATGTAAGGACCCCTATGTACAGATGTAACCATGCTCATATTACTGCAATGCAGCATGCTGCAACACGGTTTACTGCAGCACGCTGCATCGTAGTAATATGAGCATGGATAAATCCGTATCTACCAGTTGGGAAAAGTTTATAAAACACATGTAACGTTAACATGGCAGGGGGCCTCTCAGCTCTGGGTCCTAGCACCTATGGTAGCCATGCCCTTGTCAGTGGTCCTCAACTCCAGTCCAGTACCCAAAAAGGTCATGTTTTGTGAATTTCTTCTTGAAATTTGGACAGTAGCTTTGTTTTGTGACATAGGCACCCTCTAAGAAGGCAACTCTACAAATATGTCTCTAGGCGCTAATATTATTTGTTAGGTAAATAACCAGAGAAATAACCTCCAATAATCTTAATTAGTAATCAGCTGCAAACAGTGATAATATGCCTGTGTACGCATATAAAAAATCACCCCCTGTTGCTACAGGAGATAACAAACAAATTACACTAATTCACTTTGCGCTAATATAGATAGTTCAACGGCTGAAATGAGATGAGTGCAGACACGTCTTTATATAATATTATTTTCAATATATAAAATTTGCACTGAACAGTGCAAATTTTATATATTAAAAATAATATTATATAAAGACGTGTCTGCACTCATCTTATTTCAGCCGTTGAACTATCTATATTAGCGCAAAGTGAATTAGTGTAACCCTCTAAGAAGGGATTTTTCTAAATTACACCCCCAAAGGGGTGAAAAGGGGTGAAATGTGTTTTTTTAATTAAATTCTTTATTATCTCTTAATCCAGATAAGATTTAGATTTGTTTTTTGCATACAAACATTACCAAATTAAGGGCCTAATTCAGTAAGGATAGCAAATTCTGCTAAGTAGCAGAATTTGCTATCCTTTGGATCGCATGCTGGGAGCCGCCCATCGCTGGGCAAGGCCGCCCAGCATGCTGCTTGCCACCTCCCCACCTTCAACTAGCAGAAATAGATGAAGCCTCCTGCCAGCGCAGCTTAGCTGCACCCGCAGGAGACTCGTTGTCATCTTCCCGATCGCGGCGGCTGTGTGACGTCACGCAGCCACAGCGATCACGTCTGCGGCACGCCCCCTTTCGTGCCGCACCGCCCCTGCCATAATTTTCTCAATAATTCTGGTTGGATAGCGATTCAACCTGAATTAGGCCCTAAATACCTAAGTAGGTATGTATATTTTTAGCAGCATGTTAATCTAGGTTTAAAAACAATTATTTTTTAACAATTATTTTTACAACAATATGACGATTTTTGTTTCATATTAAATTGGAGGATTGTTAGGGGCTTCTTCAGCATCCACCAGAAACTTTCTTCATTCCGAGAATTCCTCTGATCCCATCAGATTACTATTTACAGTTCAAATGGCTGCAATTCCCGGTAAAAGTCTGCTGCGCCATGCCCACTGGCGTATCTATAATGGGTGCAGTATGTGCGGTGCAGACGGGCCCCACACCGCACACAATGCACCCATTTTTTGAATACTCACACCTCCGGAGTCCCGCACCGACGTCAACGCCGCTATTAAAACTCTGTGAAAGTGAAGCAGCAGCCATTTTCACAGAGTTCTGCACATGCGCAGTAGAGAGATCACTGGGAAAATGGCCGTCATGCCATTTTCCCGGAGATCTGCTCATGTGCAGTAGAGTCTGAGCCCTCTAGAGCTCAGACTGTACAGCGCTCCCGGCAGAGAGGAGTGGACCTGAACGCAGGAGGCTGGACATGGGCCTCCTCCTCTCTTAAAGCATCCCTGACCATGACCATTAACAAAGCTCAGGGCAGAGTTTGAAAGTGGTCTAGATCTGAGGAGTGACTGCTTCTCCCATGGCCAGTTGTATGTTGCCTGTTCCAGAGTCAGCTCCTCTGACAGCCTGGCCATTCTCCAGCCTGAAGGAAGAGACTAAAAATTTAGTTTACCAGGAAGTCTTTCAAAATTAAAGTTATACGCACAGAAATACTTGAAATTCTGTAGCAAAGCACGGGTATTCAGCTAGTATATAAATATAGGAGTTGAAATCAAAGGACTATAATTAATACAAATTAGTTTATGTAATTTTGATTACATTTGAGCTGATGGGTGTGTCAACAATAATAAAATTAATCTGATTTATAACAATATTTATACTTACTGTTAAAATAGTATCCATATAATCTCATAAACAAGTAACTGGAAAATATGTAACATTTCATACCTTGATTGTACATTTATCACTGTAACCAAGTTGTTCCCAACTACGGTCCTTTAGACACACAGTCCAGGTTTTAAGGATAGCCATACTCAAGTACAGGTGACTAAATTAGTTCCTCAGTTATTTTGAATTAACCTTCTGCAGGGGCAAATGCAGGATTTTTAAAGGGGGTTTTCCATAGGCTTGATGACGTGTTGTCTCCCAGCCACTGTCACCCCATCCTCCCTGTGTTCTGTCTCAGCCACTGTCACCCCCCCTCCTCTGTATTCTGCCACTGTGTCACTCTTCTCCTCTGTGTCCTGTCCCAATCACTGCATCACGCCCAGTCACTGTGTCATCCCCCATGTTCTGTCCCAGTCACTGTCACCATCCCCCTCTGTGTTCTGTCATTGTGTCACTCTTCTCCTCTGTGTCCTGTCCCAATCACTGCATCACGCCCAGTCACTGTGTCATCCCCCATGTTCTGTCCCAGTCACTGTCACCATCCCCCTCTGTGTTCTGTCATTGTGTCACACTTCTCCTCTGTGTCCTGTCCCAATCACTGCATCACCTCCAGTCACTGTGTCATCCCTTCATGTTCTGTCCCAGTCACTGTCACCATCCCCCTCTGTGTTCTGTCATTGTGTCACACTTCTCCTCTGTGTCCTGTCCCAATCACTGCATCACCTCCAGTCACTGGGGGCGATCAGTGGTGCGGCTGCGGCGGTAGATCGGTAGGCAGGGGGGGTTCTGGGTACTCAGAAACCTCCCCCCCCTGCATGCACTACTGTTCTGTAAGTCTTGTGTACCGAGGTTGGGAACACCGCTGTAATGTGTCAGAGCAGTAATCCTATTTCTTGGTCTTGGGAAATGGAAATTCTGCAAATGGGACGTTTGTGGTGCCGATGGAGAAAGAGCAGACAGAAAGAATGCATAAGGGGAATTACTGGTTGAGCAAACTGTACATACACTATGCTGGAAAGCAATACCATGGTGCAGTATATATTATCTCAATAACAATGGCATATTGCACTAAACACAATTATGGACCCTATTCAGCAAGGATTGCAGTTTCTGCTAAAAAGCAGTTGCTGCAATCGAATAGCTGCTGCCCCGAAATAGAGGAAAAACGCACATTGCAGAAATTGCAAATGCATCGCAATATGCGAGCTGATCACAAAACCATACGCAATTCCCGGAAACATCGAAGATTTTTCCTATCTGCACCAGACAAGGTCATTCACAATTCTTGTGACACAGGTGGCTGGAAGTGGTCATCGCTGATGTCAGAAGTCCTCCTTAAAAATGCCTGGGCGTTCTTTGCTGTTTTTCAGACACACCCAGAAAACGGCAGGTTTCCACCCAGAAACTCTGGCTTCATGTCAGTCGAACAGTGGCTGCATTGCGATCACGTTGTGTACTAATTTTCTGTAGCTGTTATTACTCGTGTGTGCGCAATGTAAATGCTGCGAATGTGCAGTCATTCGATAATCATCCGGATTGCGATTCGCTAAGTTTGCAATCCTTACTGAATGAGGTCCTATCATCTTTACAAGACAAAAGAGGTAGATTTTCAGACAATAGATTTTAGAAAGACATCTCTCCATATACCACCTCAAATACATACAGAACATAACTCTAACATTTTTATATTTTATATTTAAAATATAAATTATAAGCACAATGTATTTGTGGGCCACTGACTCCATTGTACTTAGAATTTATATTTTAACTATAAAATATAAAAATGTTTTTTTAGAGTTACAGTATGTATATATTTGAGGTGGTAATTTATATGGAAAGATGTCTTCCCAAAATCTATTGTCTGAAAAGCTGCCTCTTGTGTATTGTTAAGATCATAAATTGGGGCCCATGTTTGGTATAATGCATGGTCTATCTAATTAATGCAGTAACAAATATTTGATAAAATGTCCAAGAATTTATTTTCATTTTCAATTACAGCTAACACTTATTTTTTTGCTAAATATTTTGGCTGAATAACAGGAAAAGTCATTCATTAACACTACTGACAAAGTAGTCTAGTCTTGTTTAGTCATGATTACTTTAGCTTCATTTCCACATTCCAGTTATTACAATGGAATGTCTGTCTTGTATGCCAAGATTGACAACCCATTCTTCCAACTAGCATGTGTGGTCTCCTCAACTTGCTCCGTGTATTTTCCATGCAATCAATATATATTAAGAACTGTAGACTTTTTGTTATATAAATTGCTTGTCAAACTACATTATTTAATGCTATCATGTGCAATAAGCAAATTACTAAACATTATGCTGTACTGTATATTAAAGGCAAAATAAAGTAATTAAGTATAAAGATGATCTTAATAAAAAATGGATCACCGCAGCAAAAATAAAAATAATTAAGAAATCCCAATGGACATATACAATACCAGGCGATACCAAGATGTGGGCTGAACCGTGCACAGTTCAGCTCCACTGTGCACAAACAGCCGTTTCACCGGGGGTGGCTTGTTCACTTCTTAATTATTTCTATTTTTGCTGCGGTGATCCATTTTTTATTAAGATCATCTTTATAATTTGAGATAGGAGGTCTGTCTGGTTTTGCTATTATGGCGATTTACTATTGAAATGCTCTGAAATTCAGCCTGTCAGCACTTTAGAAAGGTTTTTTCAGTTTGTTGTTATTGAATGCCTTCAGACTCAGCATGTTAGCACTATACATCTTTATTTAATATCAATAGCTGATTATTAGACATGTGACTACCTTCAGCATTTTTGCATTAATTAGTCAGTAATTTGCAAACTGCAGTTTAATACTGTGACTTCTTGCTGTTTTGGCTATTTGCCTTTGAAATGTTTTAAACCTGTCTGTCAGCATTTCAAAAAAGTTATTTTTTGTTTGTGCCATTGAATGCTCTTTAATTCAGCATACCAGCACTTTACACCTCTATTCAACATCAATAGTTGATTATTAGACATGTTACCACTTCTAGCATCTTTGCTTTAATGAATGAGTAATTGCTAATTGTACCTTAATACTGTGCTTTCTTGTACTAAATCTTAAAAATCTCAGTTCAATAGGTAAGATCAGCCCACCCCTCTCATCTACTGTCCGCTACAATTTTATATGACAGTAGACAGCAGAAGGTGGAGCCCTTATCCTATTCTTTATGCCTCTATCCAAATTCTGTACTCTCTCATCCAGATGCCAGACTACATTCTCTGCAATTCCTTAAGTATCAGAGAACCTGTGCTATCAACTGGATAGCAGAAGTACTCTAACTTAGGTACATGTCAATAACCACACTCTCTCATTTGTTCTAAACTGGGTAAATTACTGCCATATTTCACTGGTTACGCCCGATCTCATCTGATCTTGGAAGCTAAGCAGTGATAAGCCTGATCAGTACCCAGATGGGAGACCACTAGGGAATATCAGGTGCTGTAAATATAACTGTATCCGACAACAAACAGAAGAAGTGTTGGAGCAACCTTTGACCTCTACCATTTCTTTTCTTTCATGCAACTTATCCACTTATATGCCTTATTATGTAACCTTTTGACCTTTACTATCTCCTTTTGATATACAAAAATGTATTTTTCTTCTATCTTTGTATCTACCACGTAGCTAATTTGTCCATACCAGGAGACCTCCTGTAACAGAAGGTACTTAGAATTGGTCTACATTATAATTCTAATTATTTACATGTGTGCCTCCGTTCTCATTACTCTGGATATCCATTAGGGACTCCAATGTTTTCAATATCTTCACCATGGTGCTTCAAAATTGACTATTTGAATTCTACAATATTTTTTACTCTTGACAAATGGATTAATTCAAAAGGTGACAATTTTACTGTGTGGATTCATTGTATCCATTTTTTTATGCTACATGAAATTAAAAGTTAAGTTTTACTAATTTCTATATTTCAAGTGTGCCCCAACACAGAGTCTTTCTTTTCTCTCCTTCTACATAAGAAGACAAAACATGTAGGGTAAAGTGAGCTGTTAGGTACATTATTGTGAACCCACCCTACCAATATAAGGGAGATTGGGAAGATCATCATCATGTGTGGATCCATACCCTCCAACATTTTACACACAAAAAGCGGTACAAATTAGAAAAAGGGGCGTGACCACGGGTAAAGGGGGCATGGTCACGCCCCTTTTCCTATACTTTCAATGGAAGTTTGGAGAGCTAAAAATAGGTACAGACCATAAAAAAAAGGTACTGTACCTATTAAAAAGGTACAGTTGGAGGGTATGTGGATCCTAACAGCACATTATATTGTGTAACCAATATTTATGTCTAGTCTGTGGAAATATATGTTTTCATACATTTTTATTAATGACGGCCAGTGGCCTTATATTCTGGGTCTTTTTATTGGTATGAGGGTGCATTTGTAGAGCCCCCAAAGAAACCACTGACTAGCTCATACATTTTATCAGACATTGTTAAGACATACATTTATCATCTTGTAGTTCACAAAGAAATTGAACAATTTGGTCAAGAATTTAAAGCCTGGAATCTAGAGCCCCAAAAGGACTTTCTGTCCCACCTCTGAAAACTCCTCTTACGAACTGTATTATTGTCATATTTTAGTAATAAGTACTATATTATTATTATAATATTAATAATAATTTTGAGCACCCTCCCAGTATGTATTTAAAGTTACAGTATCTGATTTTGGGCCTTGCTAGCAGGAGACTCACTGAGAGGGGCAGCTGTATTCTTACCACTTACTATTTAAGCACAGGGAAAGGGTAGAATTTGGTGGTATTTATGAGGTGTATATATATATATATATATATATATATATATATATAAAATTATTATCCTTTATATGGCGCCACAAGGGATCCGCAGCACCCAATTACAGAGTATATAAAAAATTAAATAATCAAAACAGGAAAACAGTGACTTACAGTTGAAGACAATATAGGATAAGTACAGGGTAAATAAACATAGCTACAGTACATCAGCAGAGGACACTGAAATAAGTATCAGGGTGGCAGAAAGCCATGGGATTTGGTGCAGTCGAAGATTACACCGGTAAACAAAACAAAAAAAATTTGAGTCTTTATTTTAATGAATATTTTCTGATTCTCTATATCGAAAAGTAACCAAAACCTATACTGGATAGGGGGCACACTGACACACACATCCTGTACAGCAACCAGGGGCACACTTACAAGCAAACACACTGTACAGGGAGAGCTGCCCCTGCACATACCTCTGTGTCTGTCATAGCTCCAGCACTCCTTCCATTTCAGATGCTGCAATGTTTCCCTCCCCCTGTTCCCTGGCATTGGTGGAGGGCTGTGAAGACAGTGCAGTCCCCGAGAGACGGAACAGGCACTTCAAGGTCTCCAGGAGCGTGTTAGCATCGGTCAGCGATCAGCATGGGGGAAGCGGCAGGCTGCAGCGAGAGTTTTCAGCGGCGCCCTCAGCGGTCCTGCGTCTGCATAGGGCCGGGTCTGCAGGCTGCTCCTCCGATCCTCCTCTTCCATCTGCTGGCGTGGCTGGGGTCCTGGAGGGAATGAGAGTGTGGGGTGATGGTACCACCACCCGTAGTGTTCCTTCCTCCTCTGGCATCCCAGGAGCATCCTTGACCAACGCAGCGTGGTCACACTGCAGAAGGGGAACCAGGAAGTGTGCACCGTGCACTGGTTCCTCCACATCGCTGCAAAGAGGAACAATGTCCCCTTCAGCAACAGCTGACTCGGGTTGGGCCTCTGCGTGTCTGTGGGCCCCTGAGATCGCCGGGCCCTAAACACCTGCCTAGGTTGCCATGCAGTAGATCCGTCACTGGTCAGGAGACCACTGGTCAATACTGGCACCTATATCCAGCACCCTCACTATCCCGACGGTCGGCATGCCGACCAGCAGGGACTATTCCCAATCGTGGGTGTCCTCAACACCCATAGAGTGGGAATAGAACCTGTGGCTAGCGCAGCTGCTCCACCGTATAGCAGATGGTCGGCCCTTGTGCACCTTCCTAGCCGACCTTCACCTCTCACTTCAGTGGCATGTGGTGCTCTGCAGTTTCCACATCGGTTATTTGCAATGGTGCCATTTGTCACAATACACCTTCACCACAGCAGCAAGCAAACAGTACACAGACTGTGCTGTTTCAGAAATACTGCCATCCTTGACCCGAAAGCCGATAATCAGCCCTTTTTGCAACTCAAATAAATCGCCCCTTTTATCCATTACAGCAATGAGCGATATGTGGGCATATGGCCTAACGCACACCTTATATACCCACCAAGCCAGCGCACTCCATGTAACATACTTCATGAGCTATGTGCTACCGACATCATTTGCATTAGGATTTTTGAGACCCAAGTGCATGATTTAGCATTTTTTGGAATTAAACTGTAATTGCTACGCTCTTGACCATTCCTCTAGTCTACCTAGATTATCAAATATTTGTTTTACCCCTCCTGGTATGTCTACTCTGTTAAATAAATTTGTGTCATCTACAAAAAGGCAATCTTTCCCTTCAATATCATTAGCAATGTCACCAATAAAGATATTAAAAAGTACTGGTCCAAGCACAGATCCATGGGGTACTCTACTGGTAACATCTCCCTCCTGTGAATGCACTCCATTTAATACAACTCTTTGTTTTCTATCCTTTTTTCTATCCTGCAACCAATATCTTATACATTATATATTACTGATTCTTCCTTAATCCTGTAGAGCCTGACACATAAAATACAACTCTTAGAAGGATACAGAAACTGATATGATACAAATGGCAATATGTTGGGTAGTGGTATGATCAGCGCAACAAAGTGTCCTGTCTCCTGTTTTGGGGTATCTGGTACCAATGAGTTGTCCAAACTCATCTTGTAAGTGGTGATTACTGGGGGAGTGATGCCTTACCAACACTAGGAGGTGAGCACATGTACCACTCCCCCAGTAATGATACAATTGGTGTTATACTGTATGTACAACTCAGATTGTCCATTATGAAACAGTCTCTTGTAAAATTCACAGATATTATGTAAAAAGTCTGATGCTGTGATAAATTTGATGAAACATGTTATTATGGGCCCGACTGTGAGTTGCATGCAAGTCTGTTTGCTATTATTAGACAACTGTGAATGCTTTGGAGCCTGCATATGCAACATATAGCTTTTATGGGCAATTCAGAGTCTTATGGATCTCACTTGTATTTCCTCTTGTTGCTGGGTCTGTATAACTGGGTGTCAACTGGGCACTTGCACGTAGTATAAGTGTGCCATGGCCAAGATGTGGCTTGCGAGTGTGGATTAAATTTTAACCTATTTAGAGTTGTTTGTATCATGGATAGGATTGGTAAAGGTGTGCTGTTAATAATGATGGCTACTTTTATCAGAGAATTGATGGGGTGCTGATGTCAAATAGATGTTACTGATATTCACATTTAGTTTAGAGCACGGAAATTGGGTGCAATTGCTGGCTCTTTACATGTAACTCTGATTCAGGACCTACTGTATATTTGTTCTTGCTAAGTGCTCAGTACAGGCACCACATTATTTGCCACTTGCATAATGCAAACCCCAAAAACTATCCTATTTTCCATTATTCAGTCTTAATTTCCAATGTGATGATGGCTTGTGAATTGAGCTGCATCCGATTGTCAATATTATTGGGTATTGTGTGAGGATGTGTGCTAAGCAAGTCTCTCCACAGAGGATGTGTGCTAAGCAAGTCTCTCCACAGAGGATGTGTGCTAAGCAAGTCTCTCCACAGAGGATGTGTTCTAAGCAAGGCTCTCCGCAGAGGATGTGTGCTAAGCAAGTCTCCCCATAGAGGATGTGTGCTAAGCAATTCTCCCCACAAAGGATGTGTGCTAAGCAAGTTTTCCCATAGAGGATGTGTGCTAAGCAATTCTCCCCGCAGAGGATGTGTGCTAAGCAAGTCTCTCCACAGAGCATGTGTGCTAAGCAATTCTCTCCACAGAGGATGTGTGATAAGCAAGTCTCCCGGCAGAGGATGTGTGCTAAGCAATTCTCCAGGCAGAGGATGTGTGATAAGCAAGTCTCCCCACAGAGGATGTGTGCTAAGCAAGTCTCTCCGCAGAGGATGTGTGCTAAGCAATTCTCCCCACGGAGGATGTGTCCTAAGCAAGTCTCCCCACAGAGGATATGTGCGAAGCAAGTCTCCCCACAGAGATTGTGTGCTAAGCCAGTCTCACCACAGAGGATGTGTGCTAAGCAAGTTTCCCCACAGGGGATGTATGCTAACCAATTCTCCCCGCAGAGGATGTGTGATAAGCAAGTCTCCCCACAGAGGATGTGTGCTAAGCAAGTCTCTCCACAGAGGATGTGTGCTAAGCAATTCTCCCCACAGAGGATGTGTGCTAAGCAATTCTCCCCGCAGAAGATGTGTGATAAGCAAGTCTTCCCACAGAGGATGTGTGCTAAGCAATTCTCCCCGTAGAGGATGTGTGACAAGCAAGTCTCCCCGCAGAGGATGTGTGCTAAGCAAGTCTCCCCACAGAGGATGTGTGCTAAGCAATTCTCCCCGCAGAGGATGTGTGATAAGCAAGTTTACCCACAGAGGATGTGTGCTAAGCAATTTTCCCCGCAGAGGATGTGTGCTAAGCAAGTCTCCCCATAGAGAATGTGTGCTAAGCAAGTCTCCCCACAGAGAATGTGTGCTAAGCAAGTCTCCCCACAGAGGATGTGTGCTAAGCAAGTCTCCCCACAGAGGATGTGTGCTAAGCAATTCTCCCCGCAGAGGATGTGTGATAAGCAAGTCTACCCACAGAGGATGTGTGCTAAGCAATTCTCCCTGCAGAGGATGTGTGTTAAGCAATTCTCCCCGCAGAGAATGTGTGCTAAGCAAGTCTCCCCACAGAGGATGTGTGCTAAGCAAGTCTCCCCACAGAGGATGTGTGCTAAGCAGTTCTTCCCGCAGAGGATGTGTGATAAGCAAGTCTCCCCACAGAGGATGTGTGCTAAGCAAGTCACCCTACAGAGAATGTGTGCTAAGCAATTCTCCCCACATAGGATGTGTAGTAAGCAAGTCCCCCCACAGAGGATTTGTAGTAAGCATGTCTCCCGTTAGTGACTGTGTGCAGGATCAGTATGAAAAACCGGCGGCCAGGATCCTGGCCATCAGTATACCAACAGCGGGATCCCGGCCACCGGTATGCCAGCAGTGGAACAAGCGCTAGAAAGCCCCTCTCCCTCTGTGGGTGTTTTGGACATCCATAGAGTGAGAAAAGCCTGCGGCGCGGGGATTCTGGCGGTGGTATTTCAACACTAGTCAGGATTCCGGCGTTGACATTGTGATGTCCGGGATCCTGACTAGTGGTATTGTAACCGCATCCCCTGTGTGCTAAGCAAGTCTCCCTGCAGAGGATGTGAGCTAAGTAATATGACAACATAATTGTTTTTAAACACTTACTTCTGACAGAAACTAGGATTTTCAGCACCCGTGGCAAGGCAGTAATTTAGCACACACACAGATGGGATATGAGATGTTTGTGTTGCTGACTGTCTTCTCCCCTCTTCTATGTAGATGCTGCATGCCGCTGGCCATCTGCTGTACAGCTCTGGTAGATGTTGGAAGGCAGCCGGGCAGGCGGATTGTATACCTCCCAACTGTCGCGGGACTGGGGGGATGCCAGCAGCTCAATGAGCGCTGGCCATGCCCCCATAGTGACGCGAATGGGGGCCGTGGCTTGCGATCAATCGCGGCATTGGGTGAGGCCATGCCCCCTTTTCGATGAAGCCATGCCCATTTTTCATAGCCATGTCCCCTTTTATAGCCATGTCCCCTGCGCATGGGGTCCCTCTTCAGGATCTTGTAGAGTTGGGAGGTGTGGGATTGGCAGTAGATGCTGCCAGGCAGTCAGGCAGAAAAAGGCTCTGCCGGGCGGTTAGGGAGGGGTGGGCTCTGGTAGGCAGTCAGGGAGAGGGAGGCTCTGCCGGGCGGTCGTGCAGAGGGATGCGCGGGTGGTGACAGCGCTGTTAACATGACAGCATGATGCGCAGCTGCATTACTATTTAATGGGCCGGCTGGCCCGGACTGTGGGTGGAGATCGCGGTGGGCGGGAGTAGAGGAGTAGCTGGTCGAGGGAGCCGGGCACGGTTCTCGGCGCCCCCTCAAATCCAGCGACCAAGGCACGTGACCCCTTAGGCCCCCCCCATTTAGTTACGGCCATGCCTTACTTTACATGAAATAAAAGTGAAATGCTCGTGCTGCAGGGTCTTTGGTGGCTCTGTGATTCCCCACTTGCTTTGTCCCTCTCTGGTCGCCCACAACTGTAGGGGAGATCTGATGCCAGAGACAGCACTCGCTGTGGAGGTACATTTCGAACTCCCTATATTGAAAAGAAAGAGCAAACAATATAAAACTATGAAATGTATTCCTGATTAAATTGGCATGTCACTCTAATAATAAGTGACAAATCCGGGGGCCAGATGGATCTTCTATATCAGAATTTACATGCAGCCTGAGACTGATTACCTGAAGTCCCTGTAAGTCATGATTGGATTGCTCTCATGTGTACGTCCTCCTCTCCTTGCACGTACTGCATCCTGGCTTATTGGCAGATCATAGAAGGAACAGAATCGCTACTACAGCAGCTGTTATTGGGGGGGAGGGGTAGGGGGGAGACCTTTGAGAGTGTCAAAATGGAGAAGTTGCCATAGCAGCCAATCAGCTTCTATCTGTTATTTATCTAGCACAGTCTCTAAAATGATAGTAAGAAACTGATTAGTTGCTATGGGTTACTTCTGCTTTATCTATTTCCAGAGCCGTGTGAATTGGAGGAACATCCCAGTGTATGCTAATCACTATGACAGCAAGTGCAGCCAAGACAGAGATGGAGATAAGTTATAGTGCACTGGAAGGCACAGACTATGTTGGCATCATGGATATAGATATAAGGCAGCGGTTCTCACACTGTGGTTTGCGTCCCTCTCAGTATTAAGTCACATTGATGACTCTTCAGATTTTTTTGACAGAAATCCAAGGAGTCTAAAATAAAGTTGCAGTGTCTGCTACTTCAGACTACTAGTTAAGGAACTCCAGCATTATTTGTGTGAGACCCCTTGAACCAGTGAGAGCCAATAACTAGTGAGTGCCAATAACAGCCCCCCTCTGTTCCCTTAGTCCAGTACTTAGGTTGCCACCTGGGCTTAGACATTTAGCAGTAGGGGCTCACACAATAGACTGGAGACCACAGTACAATGAGCTTGAGTATAAACTGAAGATAAATGTGAATAACACAGTATCACAGATGGTTAAGGTCAGGTCTGGGCCAGAATCTCAGCTAGGGCAGATGAAGCACTGTGAGATGGTATAACTTGCAGGCTGAGCACAGGGAACATTGAGGAGGCAGTCAAAGGGTTAGCACATTCTGGAGCAGGACGTGGGAACAGACAGGGTACAGATTAAGTTCCAGAAAAACAGATAATCAGCCAGAGTATCCACAGGACAGACAGAGTATCCACAGGATCTGGAGACATGGTCCAGCAACTTTCCCTGACAGAGTATAAACTATAACCGGCAGGGCATAACAGGAGTGACAGGCTTATAAGAGATTCTTCAACCAATTAACAGTGCCAGAGGAGAAAGGATCCGTGATGAATAACTATGTACAGCTGCAGCGCTGCTCGTTCTATACATAAGATGGTTGTAAGTGAGCAATCCCAGATCTCCCTGCGGCCGCCAAGCGTGAGGGTTACCTAACAACCAGCGGGGAATATCTGATCAGGACACTGACGTGACGCAACATCCTGGCTGCCTAGCAATGACTGAATCCTGCCAAAGAGACGATCCGCAGCAGCAGCTCACTACTCTACTTAGATGACTGGCTGAGAGATTTGAAGTGGGGAGACTTCAGGCAGTTCCAGTGATCAGCCTCTCTACAGTTAGGAGCTGATTGGCTGGTACTTTATCTCCACTGTATCACTCTCCAAGACTTAGTACATTTACACCAGAGAGAGATATAAAGGACAATGTATCAAACTATCTCAGCAAATGTTAAACCTACTGTATTCTATGACTACTGCTGTGGTCAAAAGGATCCAAGAAGGAGCAATACTGTATTAGTACCATTGTGGATATTAGCAGACAGTTCAGAATATACATATACAGTATGATTGTCAGCTTAAAAGGTGCCAGAAACTTTAACTCCTCTAGCACAGAGGTTTGTGGTTAGAAAATCTAGCCAGCAGTCCCAAATTCGTGGTAGCCTAACGTTTTATACTTTGTACATTTCTTACACAAGAAGATAAGCAACCATATTCTAGCAGGAGTCCAATTCCATGGGGAGCCATTACACTGCATGGGAATACAGTCTACAAAATACCTTACCTCCTCACCCACTTTAAGGGTATGGGTCGTTGGGTCGACCCAACTTAGGTCGACACTCATTAGGTCAACCACTGAAATTCGACATTGCCATTAGGTCGACATGCATTAGGATGACATGGACGTTAGGTCAACAGGTCAGAAGGTCGATATGAGGTGTTTGTTTTTGGTGTAGTTTTCTCCGTAAAGTGACAGGGAACCCAAATTAGTGCACTATATATAGATAGATGCAAAAAGCTGTTTTTGGGGTGCACTCTAAAGTCCAACGGATCTTACCTATATGAATGTGAACTGTGGATGTTCCATATACCTCATATAATGACACCCAAGATGTTATAATACAATTTTATTTTTAAAATACAAGTAAAACTTCAAGAATACATTATCTTGTACATAAAACAAATTTCAACTGATCATTGATTTGTCTGCCCGTACAGTTTTTTGTTAATACAGTGATTGGATTATAATAATAAAAAATTGTTTCACTATATATATATATATATATATATATATACACATATATATATATATATATATACATATATATATATATACATATATATACATACATACATACACAGGGCCAACACTAGGATTTTCATCACCCGGGGCAAGGCAGTGATTTGGCGCTATTGGAATACTAATTTGGCAGTAATTTGGCACTATTGGAATACTAATTTGGCAGTTATTTGGCACTATTGGGCTATTGGACCCCAAATGCCTTAAGCGTCACATGACCCCCAAGCAGCATGTTCCACTACATGCCCCGCTGTGTCCCCCCATACTGTACATTGCACTATATCACTGCACTATAGCATAACACTTCAGCACTGCACTACATTCCCCTATCCACTGCACTACATCACTATACTACATCACTACACTATATGCCCCTATACACTGCACTACATACCCTATATGCTGCACTACATAACTACACTACATTGCTATATATGCTACCCTACATCAGTGCACTACATGCCCCTATATACTGCAAAACATTACTACACTACATACCCTATATTAGGCCTGACGAACCTGTGGCTCTCCAGTTGTTGTGAAACTACAAATCCCAGCATTCCCTGTGACAGTTTTGTTATTAGGGAATGCTAAAACTGTGGCAGGGCATACTGGAACTTGTAGATTCACAACAGCTGGAGAGACACAGGTTGGCCAGGCCTGCCGAATATGGGGGGTAATTCCAAGTTGATCGCAGCAGATGGGCAAAACCATGTGCACTGCAGGGAGGGCAGATATAACATTTGCAGAGAGAGAGTCAAGGCCCATACACACTTGACGATAAAATGAATGACGTCGTTCATTTCAGCCCTCATCAACGACGTCGCTCATTGTATTGTCAAGTGTGTATGCATCCGACGACCACCGATGCGCGGCCCCGCAGGACGTTAACGACCCTCGCTTATCTGTGGAGCATGTATGCTCAATTTCCACTATGGTCGTTACCATGTGTATGGTGTGAAAGACCAACGACTAAGCCACTGTTCACCAGCTCATTATTTTAATAAACTGTTCAGCTTGGATGCTTCAACGATGAATGGTCTATGGTCTTTGGTCTTTGGTCTTTCGTCTTTCGTCTTTCGTCTTTGGTCGTTGGTAGTGTGTATGCTCATGTCGTTTGCTCAGCTGTTCAAGGGAAGTTCAAGGGAAGTCGTTAACGACGGTCGTTAACGATGTGTGCATCGTCAAGTGTGTATGGGCCTTTAGATTTGGGTGTGGTGTGTTCAATCTGCAATCTAAATTGCAGTGTAAAAATAAAGCAGCCAGTATTTACCCTGCACAGAAACAATATAACCCACCCACATCTAACTCTCTCTGCAAATTTTATATCTGCCCCCCCTGCAGTGCACATGGTTTTGCCCATCTGCTAAAAAATTTCCTGCTGCGATCAACTTGGAATTACCCCCATGGTACACTACATCATTACACTACATCCCCTTATATGCTACACCACATCAGCACACTACATGCCCCTATATACTGCAATACATTACTACACCAGATACCCTTTATGGTACACTACACCACTACACTACATCATCCTGTAAGCTACACCAAAATCCCCCCATCTGGGAGGCAAAGCAGAGGTTGATACTGCTAACTGGGAGCAGAGTGCTAATAATAAAGTTTGTCTTTAAACTCACCACAAAGCTGCTGTAGTGATTCTCTGAGGCTCTAAGGGGTCTATTTACTAAGCCTTGAATGGAGATAAAGTGGACGGAGATAAAATACCAGCCAATCAGCTCCGAACTGTCATTTTTCAAACACAGCCTGTGGCATGGCAGTTAGGAGCCGATTGGCTGGTACTTTAAGACAGTAGCCAGCATAGGAGAGATCCCAGGTACTGGAGCTCACCTGCACAGCATCGGAGCCAGCTGTGGGCAGACAGGTGGGTCAGAGACACTGCCCCGGGAGCCGTCGACTGTCTCACTGGTGTAGCACAGCACTGTCAGTTAAAAAACCCCAAAAACTTACTCCTCTGTAACTCCTCAGCACCCCGTCAAATCCTGCACCCAGGGCGCATGCCCCCTTAGGAACTCCCCCCCCACCCCCCCAGTTGCGGCCCTGATATATATATATATATATATATAGATAGATAGATATAGATAGATAGATATATTTTAGATAAACCATTCACAAAAAATATCTGCAATGACCAAAGAAAGAGCCTGCACGGTGGACAGTAAGTATGCTCCTTAGCTGTTAAACCAGTGAGGTGTTTTGCTGTGGTGCATACACACGGAGAGATTTTGGCTATGAGAGATTTTGACTAACTTTTCCCTTGAACTGGCAGTAGGAGATTTTGACTAACTTTACCAGAGATTTTGTCTAACTATGCAAGAGATTTTGGCTATGTGAGATTTTGGCTATGGGAGATTTTGACTATCTCATTTAAATAAGGGGATGAGTGTCATATATAGGACGATTTTACAGGGTGGCTGGTATTTAAATAGCTAAAAGTTTAAAAAAAAAATTTGCGTGGGGTCCCCCCTCCTATGTAAAACCAGCCTCGGGCTCTTTGAGCCAGTCCTGGTTGTTAAAATACAGAGGAAAAAATGAGTAGGGTTCCCCCATATTTAGACAACCAGCACCGGGCTCTGCGTCCGGTCCTGGTTTAAAAAATACGGGGGACAAAAGACATAGGGGTCCCCCGTATTTTTAAAACCAGCACCGGGCTCCACTAGCCAGGGAGATAATGCCACAGCCGGGGGACACTTTTATATTGGTCCCTGCGGCCGTGCCATTACCCCCCCAACTAGTCACCCCTGGCCGGGGTACACTGGAGGAGTGAGGACCCCTTAAATCAAGGGGTCCCCCCCTCCAGCCACCCAAGGGCCAGGGGTGAAGCCCGAGGCTGTCCCCCCCATCCGTGGGCGGTGGATGGGAGGCTGATAGCCTTTCAATAGTAATATTGTTCTTTACAGGTGGCCTACAGGTCCCAGCAAGCCTGCCCCTGCATGCTGGCACTTGGAGAACCACAAGTGCCAGCATGCCCGGACATAAAGGGCCCGCTGGCACCTGTAGTCCACCTGTAAAGAAAATATAAAAAAAAAAACACATTCTTTTAAAAATCCTTTATTAAACTGGGTCTTCACCTGGGGGCGGCGGCCTTTAAGCTCTTTTGCATGGCCGCCGCCTTCCCAGGGCTTCCGGCGTCTTCACCTGGGGGGGCGCCACCTCCCCAGGGCTTCTGGGGTCTTGCTCCGGCGTCTTCACCTGGTGGGCGGCGGCTGCTAAGCTCTTTTGCATAGCCGCCGCCCATCCAGGACTTCCACGGCGTCTTCAGGAGCTCTTCTCCGCTCCTCCTCCGCCGTCGGACTGAAAGCCGCTGCCTCGCGCTGACTTATATAAGTCAGCGGGAGGGGGCGGGGTGATGACGCGGCGAGCCGTGATTGGCTCGCGGCGGCCATCTTGAATTTCAAAAATGACGCTGAGGCGCCATTTTTTAAACTGGTACCGCTCCGCTGCCAAACTCTGCAAGAGAAAGGTAAATTTCCGCCGCCCGCACCGCTGCCGCAACCCGCCGCCGCCCGCACCGCCGCCGCCCACACCGCCACCCGCACCGCCGCCGCCCACACCGCCACCCGCCGCCGCCCGCACCGCCGCCGCAACCCGCCGCCGCCCACACCGCCACCGCAACCCGCCGCCACAACCCGCCGCCCGCACCACCGCCGCCTGCAACATCGCTATCGCTGGGAAAAATCACTGGCCTCTAGCGATTTTAACTAACTTTACCAGCGACATAGCCAAAATTGACTTGCCGGCACTGACTATTTTTCCCAGCGATAGCGACTTAGCGGGGACGCGCATCGCTATCGCTGCCTGTATACACACGGAGCGATCTGCACTAACTTTCTGAGCGATTTTGACTATATAGTCAAAATCGCTCAGTTATATCGCTCCGTGTGTATGCACCTTAAGTGTGACTATGCATTCAAAATATGCTGCACTCTACTATAGTATTTTCTGATATTTTATATTACCTCCTCTAACTTTCTCCCTCCTACCAGGTTCATCACACATCCCCTGTATTTATCACACAATCTTGGTCACACAGACACTCACTTTTACCATTAATGTTTTGGAGAGCAGAGGCCATCATTTTGTAGGAGTGTGGTATATGAGTTTTGAAAAAACTAATGGGGGAAAACCAAGCATTGGACACTTCATACCCCTTTCACAGTGCCAATGCCGGATCCCACCTGGGAATTGGAAATGGGTCCTTCCAGGGGTGGGATCCAGCATTGGACCCTGACAGGCGGCTTCCCGATACGGTAGTTTGCGGCGGGGGGCGGAGATGGCGCAGGGAGATGAGCTATTCTTTGCGCCGCCTCTCCCGATTGTAGTGAACGGGCCCTGGGTCGCATCGACCCGGAAGCCCGTTCACTCTGCCACTGACCCAGTATTCAACCCAGGAATAACACTGCTTTATTCCTGGGTTGAATTACCGGGTCGTGCAACCTGGTATTTCGACCATGGCACTTGAACACCGCACATCGACCTGTGTCGACCCGGAAATATGCTGGGTCGATACCGGGTTATTTGTGCAGTGTGAAAGGGGTATCACTGTTTCAGAATTGAAAAGTTAAATACTAATGGATAGATAGTCCATTAGTATTTGACTTTTGAATGATAAAACAGTGAAGTGTGCAAAGCTTGGTTTTCCCCCAATTTGTATTTTCTATGTTAAGTCGGGGAGTTGGTGATCCTTGGGGGTTCCCTGCTGCTGGACTTTTGGAAACGCAGGGTATATATCTGTTTTTTATGGTATATGAGTTTGACAATCATAATGTTGACATTCAGCACGTCGACACGAGAATGTTGACATTGTCTGAATGTAGAAATTGTCTAATAGTTGACATTTGACATGTCAACCTTCACTATGTGGACTCTTAGAATGTTGGCCATGCTCTCTAACCCTAATGCATTATGTCGTCATGCTGCATGTCAACATTGTAAATGATGTTGACACTCTGAATGTCAACATTCAAAATGGTTTGACATTACTGCATAGACATTGTGAATGTAGACAATATGATCTTTTTGTAGCACATGTCCTGTATCCCCTTTTTGTAGCACATATTTCGTCTTCACCGTGGTAAGAGGAGAGTAATGACATTGTATCTGTGTTGCAGCCACCTGTCCCAGACTCACGGACAGTGCTAGACAGTTCAGAGAATCAGGAAGATCGCCACTATTTCAGGGAGTCTCTGACATTCAGGGAGAGTTGGGAAGTGTGTATCAGCCTATGGGGATATTTAATTAGTGCCATTTTTTCAACCAGTTGAAAAAACTCCACTTTTCGCCCAGTTTTAAGTTGAATTTACATTCGACCTATTCAATGCCCATGCCGTTTTTTTGACTGGTCGAAAAATCCAGCACTGGCGAAAAGCACGTGTATTGGCAAGTTCGCCGCTGATACATGTGTTTTGGCCAATTCGTGGCGTTTTCACACGTTTTTGGCGCAATTTTCGCCCATGCCGATTTGACAAAAAAAATAAGTGAAACGGCATGGGTGAAAATGGATTTAAAAAAATGGCAAAAATGCCTGCAATTAAATACCCTGTGTCGAATTAGTGACGTTTTTTTCGAACAGTCGAAAAAAAGGCACTTAATTGCATACCCCCATGACTTTGAAGCTGATTTAAAAAAAAAACTGTATAACTAACAAAGCACCTACTGGCCATGAAACCGGCACTATCATATTTGCAGTCAACTTGGGCCTCTTAAAAACGTAATACCTTGTACAGTCTGAATTAACCTCTTGATTTGTGTATAACTTTATGTTCACTGGTTACTATTCTATAAATGTGCATTTTGTACCTTTGAGTGAAACAAATACATATACATTTGTAAACAATATTTTTTTTATTAAGCTCACATGTTATAATAAATTGTGTGCATCTCCTTATGTATACTGGACTTTAAATAACCATTAGGGTGTGCATGGTCTGGGACTCTAGAGATATATATATATATATATATATATATATATATTAAATAAATATATATATATATATATATATTAAATAAATATATATATATATATATATATATATATATAAATACTGCTAGTGCATGCATGATAATGTACCAGAATAATAACAGCTTTGCACTGTGGAAAATAAACCATAGTTCTGTCCAGTATAATGTAACATATGTATACTGTAGAATTCAAGAGCACAGTCTGGAACCTGATCCCTTCAGCACGGGGTGGGGGCCCTGGCAGTGGGGTCCATCAGAGGTTTCTCCTGTACCCCTGTGGGCCTGTCCGACCTTGGTTATAAATGTAGCACGCATTATTACTCTACAAACCCATGAATCTCATGAAGTCATCCAATGTCGAGATATACAGTATAATATTAGGGCTCTGTTCATGAAGCAGTGAAAAGTGTGGTGACGTGAGCCAGTGGAGAAGTTGCCCATGGCAACTAATCAGTATTGAAGAAACATTTATAATTTGCATACTATACAATTGTACGGAGCAGTGGATTGGTTGCCATGGGCAACTTCTCCACAGGCTCACTTCTCCACTCTCTTCACTGCTTCATGAATAGACCCCTTTGGGAGAGATTTATCAAATCTTGGACAGAGATTAAAGGCCAGTACTCACGGCCCGATGCTGGAGAGATGTGTGCTGAGCGAACCGCTCAGCACACATCTCTCCCGGCGCTCAGCACAGCGCGATCTGTGCTGAGCGTGCGGGGGGAGACGGGGGGCCGCTCACTTCACCCAGCGGGTGAAGTGAGCGACCCGCTAGATTGGCCTGCATGCAGGCCAATCTAGCAGCAGCGATAGCGATGCGCGGGGCTGCGCATCGCTATCGCTGTTAGGGCTACACACGGAGCGATCTTGCTGAAAATCTAAGCAATCTAGTCAGATTGCTTAGATTATCGCTCCGTGTGTACCCCCCTTAAGTGGAGAGAGATGAAATACCAACCAATTAGCTTCTATCTCGTCATTTTGCAGACTGTGCCCCGGTAGTAAAGTGAATCTCTGCAGAGAGCCCAAGCATTGGCAATTCATATGTGTTTGGAACATAGATGAATTACAGAAGGGCTGGCCAAACCGGTCCTCGAGATTTACCAACAGTTCATGTTTTTCAGGCATCCTGGGAATCTGTAGAATTGTCAGGAATGAATGCAGCATATCTTAATTAGTAATGACTACACCTGTGCACAAGCTAGGTGGTCTGGAAAATGTGTACTGTTGGTAGATCTCGAGGACTGGTTTGGCCAGCCCTGAATTACAGTATCAAAGCTTGGGCACACTTAATATTGAGATTGACCTTACTATGATCTTATATACTGTATGTCAGCACTGGATGAATTAATGAGCGCTATGAGTTTGTAATGTTGTTTTCTTATAGTATATAGTGATAACTACTTATACAATTGTTTTATAGTTTATGTTTACTCTTTTTTTATTGTGCTTATAACTGAACATATTTATTTAGTGATTAAATTTATACTATGCTTTCGTTACTTCTAGTTATAACATTTTTACAGGTTTCAGTTTTGTACGCCTTGTGTTTAAGAAAACAATCTACACTATTTAGGCGATCATTTTTCCAAAATATACACGTTGTGCTTACATTATTTACAAATATTGTTTAAAATGATTACAGGTTGTCCTGGAGCAAAGAAGAATGAATTCCTGACAAGCGTATTGGATGCACTGACCACAGATATGGTTCATGCAGTCTCTGACCTGACATCCTCTTCCAGCAGGTAAGCGAAGGGGGAAAAAACTAAACTGACCGTAAGCTGTTTTGAAATATCTACGTACATATTTGTAGCATTTATGAACCCGAGTAAAACCGAGTAAAACCGAGTAAAACCGAATCCGCTCATCACTACATTTTGCAATGATTTCATCGTTAGTGAATAACAGACGAGAGTACGGGACAGGTGCCCTACAAAACAAGGAACGCAGAATTGGACAAAGTTGGACAATTCAGCTCTTGCTGATTCCGTTTCCTATGATGCTCAGTTACAGCACAGCATTTGCCGGGATAGGAGTCAAATAAATGACACATGGGATTTTTTTTCTCATCCCTAGTTCTTCAGCTATAAAAAGACCTGACTGTTAGCCACGTGGACAAATAATCTCTTGTTTCAAGTGTTGATCCTTTAAATAAATATTTTAACAATACCATACACAGTCATATGGTGTGTGACAGTGCAAACGTAAACTTGTAGCACCTCACTAAAGCACAACAGATAAACAGGGCTAAAACATTTGGCTTGAGAAGCATCTTAAAAGTAATCCTGACAGAATGGAAAAATACACATTCAGTGCCAGAAATCTTTTTTTCCCCCCACAAGACACAGATCCATTCTATCAGTCTTACAAGAGTGATGTCTATGTGTCAAGGTAGGAAACACATGCAAGCCAGCTGGATTAATAAACTAACATGGCAGCCAGTTTACAGGTGAGGGAGAGAGCTACAAAACATAAAGTTGTCAAGTTGGAAAACTGAGGTCTAATTAATTGCTTTATAAAGGAGTTATGTCAAGTTGCTAAAAGAAAACATTAATGTCTGAATGCTTGGCAGCTGTATAGTTTGTTTCTCAACCACTTTGTCTGGATGAGAAGTTCCCTACAGGATTCACTGATATGTTTTATAGTAACAGATGCCAGCAGCCATGCAGATGTTACAGTATGTGCAAATCCACCATGACTCCTGTTTCAACATTTTTTTTGAAATATATAAGAAAGAAATAAGCACATGTTGTGTAACCAGGGTCTAACAGTCTCAGAAGTCTTTCAGAGCAAAGGTGAAAATATAACAGGCACAATTGAGGAGCAAGATAATAAATTATAGGAGCCAAGTGCAACCATATTCAGTAGATCTTAAGAAAACTTAGGTGCCAGTTGCAAATCTCTGTCGTTGCTACCTGGTTCCCTGAGATTGACCAGCCATGATTTACTGTAGATCAACTGCAGATTAGATGAAAACAAGCAGAGGCATTATTGCTCCTCTACAGCTGAGGAATACTAAAATAAATAAGGCTCATGGTTCTCCTTGATTGATAGTGGATGGAAATGACCACCCAAAATACAACACTTAGCAGGAATTTATTCCTAGTAGCAAATCACTGAATTATTATTGTCACCAAAGCTCTATAAAGCAGTTTTGACCCTTAGGTTCACTGAGTTGGTCATATGCTTTACTGCACGACAACACTTTTCTCTTGCGAATGAGAAACATCGTCACATAATTATCGAGTAACACTTAAAACATAAAGTTCCAGTGCAGCCAAGCTTACTGTCCTCACTTTATTCCTATTAGTTTTTCAAAGTTACTTAGCTGTGTCCATAGATATGGGATCATACCACAATTGTTGTATTTGGATGTGTGGCAAGGGCAAATAGGAAGCAAGTATAATAAGTGTGGAAGTTATAAATGTTCTGATAAAGAACAGAAAACATAGGAAACAACAGAAGGAAAAAAAAAGAGCAGGGAGTTCTCCAAGAGGGTAAATGTAGAGGATAATAAGCAGACTGACAGCAGAGAATACTGATTTAGAAAGGACGGGTGTAGTATGGTATGCCGGCGGTTGGGCTCCCGGCGACCAGCATAACGGCGCCGGGAACCTGACCGCTGGCTTACCGACAGTGTGGCGAGCGCAAATGAGCCCCATGCGGGCACGGTGGCGCACTACGTGCGCCACGCTATTTTATTCTCCCTCCAGGGGGGTCGTGGACCCCCACGAGGGAGAATAAGTGTCAGTAGGCCGGCTGTCGGGATTCCGGCGCCGGTATACTGTGCGCCGGGATCCCGTCAGTCGGCATACTGAAGACCACCCAGAAAGGACAATGGGGAGAGAGTTGTAAGTATAATTAGGTAAGCTGAGATGTACAGTACAGTAAAGTGGGCAGCGCATGTGAGTGTCTGGAGGGTCTCATTCATGTGCTATGAATTGTCTTGGGTGAGTTAGGAGACTTGGAGGTCTATTCATGAAGCAGTGAAAAGAGTAGAGAAGTGAGTCAGTGGAGAAATTGCCCATGGCAACCAATCAGATGCTCTGTATAATTTTATAGTATGTAAATTATAAATGTTACTTCAATGCTGATTGGTTGACATGGATCACTGTCTCACTTCTACACTGTTTTCACTGCTTCATGAATAGACTCCTTAAGCTGGCCATACACCTAAAGATTGATTGATGTATGGGAACAAATGACAAGTGACCATTTGCTCCGAAATGCTTAAAAACTGACAAAAACGATCGTTCAGACAAATTGATTAAATCAAATGGATTTAACCAATTTGATTGACAATTTTTGTCTGTTTTTCAGTGTTTGGGAACAAATGGTTACTTGACATTTGCTCCCATACATTACTAGATTTTCGTTCCAACTAGCGAGATTGGACAATCAATTTTTAGGTGTATGGCCAGCTTTAGGTGGATTTAGGTTCAGCTGAGTTGCCTCCTGTAGAATGCAGAGTACATGGGGGGTAATTCCAAGTTGATCGCAGCAGGATTTTTGTTAGCAATTGGGCAAAACCATGTGCACTGCAGGGGAGGCAGATATAACATGTGCAGAGAGAGTTAGATTTGGGTGGGGTGTGTTCAATCTGCAATCTAATTTGCAGTGTAAAAATAAAGCAGCCAGTATTTACCCTGCACAGAAATAAAATAACCCACCCAAATCTAACTCTCTCTGCACATGTTATATCTGCCTCCCCTGCAGTGCACATGGTTTTGCCCAATTGCTATAAAAAAATCCTGCTGCGATCAACTTGGAATTACCCCCATGGTCTTGGAGGATTAGGCTAGTCTGACGCCTGGCTGCATTGATGCTCTAAAATTGAAGTAATGAAATACTGCTTGTATTGTTGACACAATGCTTCTTTATTGTATAAGACCTGTATACTTACAGCATAGTGCAGGTATGCTGGGGAATTATATGGTGCTCCTGCACATTTCATCATAGAGTTAACTGTTTCTGTTATACTTAGTGTATGTTATACAGTATGTGTCTGTTATTCCACAGTATAACATTAATACAGTTTATGATGTAATTACATGAATTCATCTATAACTTCCATTGTTTGTAGTATAAGGTAATGTGTGCTGTATAATAGAGACTTTTCTAGTGGCTGACCACACCCTCTTGGTGCTTGGCCACACCTCTTTTCTGGTTATTCACACCTTTTAGTGGCATGCAGTGCTTTCCCCTGGTGGGACCTCTATTCCCAAGTCCAACATTGATTGTGGCTCTTTCGTATATTACTTATCTCACCTTAAATAAGCTTTCTCAGAGACGCCCACTCCTCTTTGTTGGGCCATGATTCCAGCAAGGTGTCTCGCTAGATGTCTCGGCAAACGTGTGTGAGGAGGATATTAGAAAGATTTTACACCAATCAAGAAAAAGCAAAGATTATGTGAAATTAATTCAGATAAAAATTCATACATTTATAGTGTTCCTTCTAGGCTGTTTCAGCAGGGTGCTGCACCCTGCCCATTTTTGAAATGTGAAAAAGTACCCTGCCCTTTTTCAGTGCACCCTGCAGGATCATAAATCACCCCCTTGTATACAGAATGTAACAGTCAGAGTGCATGTTATAATATAGTTGTCTACTCCTTGCCTACCTCTGGAATTGGAAACAATTTCTATCCTCAATGAAATGGATGGCAGAGGAGGCACTGTAAATGGCATCACTGGAGTGATTGCCTGCATAACACAGCACTCTGATGAAGTGGGAAAGAACAGGGTAAGCAGCGAGCATGTACTGCTTGCACTGTTTCCTTAGTAGAAGAACAGACTTTTATTTTGTACCTATACTGTATATTTTAACCCACTGCTTAACTTTTCTGTTTTATAACACATAAGTATTACAACTACTGTACTTCAGCAATGGAGGAGACATTTATTATTATCTACTTATTATGCATATACTGTAGCCATTCTTTCAAGAAGACTGGACAAATATAGTATTTTTCTCAGTACAGATGTTGGGTGTTACATGGGTGTCCTATATGTATATAGGGGTAAATGATACATTAAGGGAAAAATATATGTATAAAAACTATAAACATATGCGCTATGCTTTGTGCACAAAGCGTCACAACAAAAATGTGCCCTTCGAAAACTGGCTGGTTACTAAGTGACAGCAGCAGCACAAACACATGGCAGTTTATAGCACATCTATGAAACATTGCCACACAGCAGTGACAGAAATGAAAAGTGGTATAAGATAGAACTGTCCTTGGGCCCTCCCACCACCCTTATGTTGGTTATTATAAAGGACATGTGCAGTTTAACAAACCAAACATTTCAGTGACAGAGCCCCCCCACAAAACAAGCTACCAATGGCTTAAGTCATCTTCAGTTGCAAGATGTCATCATCACTGCCATCCTCACCCTCGCCAGTGTGTACATCATCCTCACACAATATCAATTCATCCCCACTGGAATCCACCATTACAGAAGCAGGGTTTGACTGGCCCACAGGGGTACAGGGGAAACCACTGGTAGGCCCCACTGCCTGGGACCCCTCCAGATCCTCTTCCAGAGATCAGGTTCCAGACTATGTTCTTGAATTATACCATATACGTACAGTATGTTACCTAATACTACACAGGACTATGGTTTATTGTCTACAGTGCATTGCTGTTATTAATCTGCTACATTATCATGTATGCACTAACAGTATTAACTAAATATATTTATCAAAGGGCCCAGGCCATTCTTTGTCTAATGGTTAGGAAAATAAATATAGAGACTGGCCACACTCTCTCTGGAGTCTGGCCACACCCCTAAATATGGGCCCCTACCACTGTGTTCCCCTGGTGGGCCCTTCATGCCCCAGGCCGACAATGTACAGAAGTCCCTGTACTTTGATGTAATTGCTGGTAAAGGTCTTCCTTGTGGAATTTGTAGTTAATTTTGATGAACATAATCTTTTGCACATAGGCCCTCATTCCGAGTTGATCGCTAGCTGCTTTCGGTAGCAGTACCGCGATCAGACTAAAAATCGGCACTTCTGCGCATGCGTACGGGCCACAGTACGCACGCGCAAAGTACTTTCACACAAAACTATGCAGTTTTACACAAGGTCAAGGGACGCTTTTAAGTCGCTCTGCTGATAGGTGAGTGATTGACAGGAAGTGGGTGTTTCTGGGTGGTAACTGAGCATTTTCCGGGAGTGTGCTAAAAAACGCAGGCGTATCAGGTAAAAACGCAGGCATGCCTGGGGAAACGGGGGAGTGGCTGGCCGAACGCAGGGCGTGTTTGTGATGTCAAAGCAGGAACTAAACTGACTGAAGTGATCGTAAGGTAGGAGTAGGTTTGGAGCTGCTCAGAAACTGCATACATTTTTTTACGAGCAGTTCTGCTAACTTTTCGTTCGCACTTCTGCTAAGATACACTCCCAGAGGGCGGCGGCTTAGCATTTGCACTGCTGCTAAAAGCAGCTAGCGAGCAATCAACTCGGAATGAGGGCCATAGTCTCCTAAGCCGATCTCTGACAAGGTTCCCGGCTGTGCTCAAAACTCTTTCTGAGTACACATTGGAGGGTGGTCAACTTAATTAAAGCAAAGTCGGTTTGTACAAGGGCCTCCAAATTATTATTTTTGTCTTCCAGTAGTCAAAGGGACTCTGTGAAATGCCTGTTTGTATGCTATCATTAAAATAACCATCCACCATTCTTTGGATAGTGATCGTATTAGATGGAGTTTTGTTAGAGGTGTCACTAGCTTTTTTGCAATTCTTTAGACCTGGCTAGATGTCAAAATGTTGTGTTGATTCCTCTGCATCACTACTAAGACTTTTGGGAAGGTTGAATTTTTTTTGAGGTGATGTTGTAGTGCCTTTTGTCACTTGAGCTGCCAACTTGCTCACCACGAGCTCTATGCATCTCTTAAGATCTAGGTACACTGGAAACATAGACACAATGTATGACTTAAACCTAGGATAAAACACGGTTGCTAAAATGTAGTTATCCAATTTGAAGATATTGCCAACCCTTGGATCCTTGCAAAGCAAACAAAGGACTTGCTCTATAAGTCCGACATACTTAGCGGAATCTTTTCATTTCATCTCCTCCTTCAATTTCTCAAGCTGATTTTCCAGAAGTCTAGCAGGTCCTGACTCAAGCTAGCAGTGTCTGCACTAACTTCACAGGTGGCTACTTCAAAGGGTTTCAGCACCTTGCAGAAGATGGAAATTATTTTACACTGCACTGGAGTAAGCTACATTCTCCCTCCTCTCCCTATGCCATGGCTTGTTGTTTGTGTATGGCTTTTTGCTGTTCCTCCTGTCGCATCAGTTGGAGGAGGGCAAATTGAAATTTACTTGCAAGTGCTGCAATCTCCTGCATGCTGTTGATTAAAGCCAAAAATGTCCCAAAATATTTCAAGCCACAGACAGCATCTCCTGCCCGCCACTGTCATGTTTTAAAAAAAACCTGTACCACCAAGTTGATCATGTGAGAAAAACAGGGCATGTGTTTGAATTCATCCAATATGAATGCTTTCGCAATATTTGTGTTGTAATCAGAGATCACAAATCCCTAAGAAAGTCGAAGTGGGGTAAGCCATTTTACTATGACAACCCTTAACTTTTCTAAGAGGGTTGTCAGTGGTATGCCTCTTAGTGAAGCCAGTGGTACAGAATAGCCTGCCTCTGAATGAGCTGGCATTGTTTTTTAGACACTGCTGCTGCTGCTGCTGCTGAAGGCAATTCACCCACCCAGTGGGCTGTCTCAGTCATAAAAATTTTTGTTTGGCCACTACCGCTTATCCACATATCTGTGGACAATGGGTGCAATGGCATTTTCTAGGCCAATAATTTGCTTTTTTTTAATGTCCTGGTACAGGCAAGGTATTGCTTGTCTAGTAAAATGGAACCAAGATGGAATTTGGTAACGGGGACACAGGGTCTTAGTTAACTGTCTAAAAGCCTCTGCATTAATGGCGGATATTAGCTGTAGATAACCATCATGGTGTCAGTGATTTGCTGTGTGACTGGTGTCAGCTATCATACTTGATTCCCCTAGCAAAGGATTGTATAACAGTAATTTTTTTTTCAATACTAGCATACTTGGTCCCCTTCTGGGATGAAGACCCATTTCCATCATCAGCAGCAGGCCTAGTGCGGAAGGATTCTTCTAAGGAATCCAAGATAGGGGAGGAGTCACTCAGCCTTATCAAATTTGATGCAGGACTAACTCTGATCACTACTGAGGATATTGAAGATGAAGGTGTTGGCGGTGGAAGTTGCATGTGCTGGAATCTAGTTGAGAGACGGGAGCTAGCTGATGCAGGAATGCTTGTTGTTATTTTTTAGCATAAGTTTCTGATGTTGACAAAAACCTTTCATGAACTTGCTGCATATGACATAACAGGGAGAAGGTTCCTAGATGGTTAATGTCCTCACCTCTACTTATGGTGGTTTTACAAATGTTACAGATGGCTTGACAATTGTCAGGATTTGGGTAAAATAATTCCATTCATAAGAGGTGGATTTTTGGTCCTATACCCAGGCATGACAGTGGCCTTCTTCTTTAATGGCCAAGAGCTTGCATCCACTAGTGCCTGACTTACGCATACAATATCCTCATCATCAGCATCCTCATTAGTGCAGGCATCAGCTCCACAAATATCCACCTCATCTTCTTGCACTTCCATGGTGGCATTCTCAATTTTTATACCACTAGATATACTTCTTCTGCTCATTCCCACATTTGCAGAGAGAGCAGAAATGGTGGAAGGTGGCTTCTCTGTGAACACAGTATCAGAAAAGTCAGGCTTACACATAGCTCTCATGGACACACTTAAACTTTCCTCAGGAATTTATGACATTTCTGTTTCTGAATGCACAGTTTGTTCTACTGCCTTGGTTTTAATCTTTTTAAACCTCTTCTATGCTCTGAGTAAAAAGGTCTTGCACCATTATGAGGCAGAAGAAGATGCCTCACTGACAGTTGCAGAACTACCACTCATAAATAAAGGCCAGAGTCTTTCCTTGCCACTGCGATTGGTGAATGGTATGTTGCCAATTTTATGTTTTTCAGCAAACCAAACTTTCCCTTTATTAGTGGTGTTTTTTCTTTACCACTGTATATTGTTTTTTTTACATTTTAGATGCCCTGACGTAAACCCTCTATGCACTTGAGCATCGGCTTTAGTAGATGACGTTGTAATACTACTATCGTCATCATGACTGTGAATGCACTGCTACTTTAGATGGGCACAGCACAGCCAATTTAACCAGCAGAGTACAGCACAGCACACAGCATGGTGTCATGTATACACTATGCACAGCACAGCCACATGTTATGAGTCTGGATACAGCACAGCCAATTTAACTAGCAGTGTACAGAGCAGCATACAGCAGTGTGCCTGAGAACAGAGTGAAATGGCTCAGAGTCACATCTCTAGTTTTTACACGAACTGTAATAAAATACTAGTAGGTTAATTGGCTTCTGATGAAGAATAAACCCTAGTGTGGGGGCGTAACTAGAACTTTGTGGGGCCCATAGCAAACTCTTGGGACCCCCCCCCCCCCTGACTCCCCAGCCTTTGTCACTACATTGCCCCTTAGGGGCAGGAGAGAGAGGGGAGTGTGAGAGAGAAAGAGGGTGCCAGGGGGAGAGAGAGTGAAAGAGAGAGAAGATAAATTTAGAGAGGGAGAGAGAAAGAAAGAGAGAGAGGGTTTTCATGGAAAAAGAGGGAATGAGAGAAAGAGAGACAATGTCAGGGAGAGAGAGAAAGAGTAGGAAGAGAGAATGTTAGGGAGAGAGAGGGGAAAGAGAGAAAGAGGGAGAAGGAGCGAGCAGGAAAGACACTACTTGACCACAGCAGAGGATGGGAGTGGAGAGGCATAGACGGACGGACAGGGATTGACAGACTGGGGCATGGGCCGACAGACAAATGGACAGAGCCCAATATGTGGGCACTAATGGACAGATGGACAGACAGAGCACCATATGGGGGTAAAGATGTACAAACAGGAGGGGACATGCACAGACAAATGGACGATAGAGCACCATATAGGGGTATACACAGACAGGAGAGGGCATAGATGAACAGATGAACGGACGGCAGGGGGCATATACCGACAGACGAACAAACAGAACCCCATATAGGGGAATAGACAGATGGACAAGAGGGGGCATACACAGACAAAAGGATGGATAGAGACTCATATGGGGGTATAGACGGACAGGCAGGAGGGGGCATAGATAGACGGATGGACGGAAGGGGGCACAGACGGACAGGCAAACAGACAAAGCACCATATGGGGGCATAGATGGGCAGACAGGAGGGACATACACAGACAAACGGACGGATAGAGCATCATATGGGGGACAGATGGGAGGTGGCAGAGATGGCCGTATGGACATTGGCGGACAGACAGACAGACAGAGCACCACATGGGGTCATAGATGGACAAGCTCATGGACAGGAGGGGGCATAGACAGACAGACGGTAGGGGGCATAGACGGACAGATGAGAGGGGGTGTAGATAGACAGACATGGCTGGACTATCTAACTATAAAAGGTGCAGTGGATTCAGCTGTTATGTGACTTTGCGGCTGGGGAGGGTCAATCCCATGGCACCCTCTAAAATGTATTATTACTTCATATTTTTTCTCCTTAATTTTTTTATTTTTAATCACTGCTGCCATGCCGGGTTCTGGGCTCGGCAGTGTACTATCTTGTAGGGACGAGCGAGGCAAAGCTGCTTATTCTGGAGAATTAGTAAGTGTGGCTGCATCTGAAGTAGCGGCGTCGGCGGTGTACGGCTGATGGATATTGCACTGTGCAAGCACAATCAGTGCGCGTCCGTCAGCTGCCCCTGCGCAGCTGCTGCAGGCGCAGGCACGCTTCCAGAATCTGTAGAACAAGCAGCTCCACCTCCCTCCTCTCTGCCAGTAAGTACACTGCCGGGCCCCAAATCCGGCGTGGCAACAGTAATTAGAAATAAAAAATGTTTTTTAGATGGTGCAATGGGATTGCGTTTGGGGCAGCCCCCCCCCCCCCCAATCCGCCAGACTCCATAGCCGCTGCATCCCCTGCACTCTCTATAGTTTTGCCACTGCCCTATATGTGTGCCCGTTTGTGTCCATTTGACAGGGAACATACTAGATTGTAAACTCGACTGAGGGGAGGGACTGATGTAAATGACTGAAATATTTTCTGTAAACTCTGGTGAATATGTGTGCGATAAATATCTGTTACTATATAGGAAGAAGATTCTGTACAGTGCACCCGGAAAGTATTCACAGCGCTTCACTTTTTCCACATTTTGTTATGTTACAGCCTTATTTTAAAATGTAATAAATTATTTTTTTCCCTCAAAATTCTATACTCCATACCCCATAATGACAACATGAAAAAAAATTTGAGAGATTTTTGCAAATTTATTCAAAATAAAAAAATAAAAAATCACATGTACATACTGTAAGTATTCACAGCCTTTGCCATGAAGCTCAAAATTGAGCTCAGGTGCATCCTTTTTCCACTGATCATCCTTGCACATGTGGTAAATTCAGTTGATTGGGCATAATTTGGAAAGGCACACACCTGTCTATATAAGGTCCCACACTTGATAGGGCATGTCTGAGCACAAACCAAGGATGAAGTCAAAGGAATTGTCTGTAGACCTCCGAGACAGGATTATCTCGAGGCACAAATCTGGGGAAGGATACAGAAAAATATCTGCTGCTTTGAAGGTCCCAATGAGCACAGTGGCCTCCATAATCCATAAATGGAAGAAGTTCGGAACCACCAGGACACTTCCTAGAGCTGGCCAGCTGTCTAAACTGAGCGACTGGGGGAGAAGGGCCATAGTCAGGGAGATGACCAAGAACCCGTTGGTCACTCTATCAGAGCTACCTCATTCCTCTGTGGAGAGAGGAGTACCTTCCAAAAGGACAACCATCTCTGCAGCAATCCACCAATTAAGCCTGCATGGTAGAGTGGCCAGACGGAAGCCACTCCTTAGCAACACACACAGAAAACGTCAGGTTTCCGCCCAGAAATGCCAGCTTCCTGTTAGTCAAACAGCGGCTGTTTTGCGTTTACGATCTGTACGTATTTTCTGTTGCTATTACCTCTTGATCATGCGCATTGCGAACGCTATGCATGTGCAGTCATTCAATAACCAATCCATTTGCGATTACTCTAATTAGCGATTATGCTGAATTAAGCTCTAAGTTCACTCTTTCAAGGACTTTTTCGACTTTTTCAAGGCCTGTATATAATAAATTCAATAATATTGCTCACTCACTTTTGTGCAGAGTACACTAACGCTGTATGTATGTATGTAGGAATAAATAATGAGTCCCATACATCTATGGGCTGATTCCCCTGTTAAGTGAATCAACAAAAAACTGCATGTCCAAAATCATGACCCGCTGATCCTGATTATTATTTGGGCCAAAATCAGCTAATTGAGCATTTCCAACAGATTGGATTTCCCCAGTCCCCCAACCCAGGCATCAGAAGATCTGGGAATTGAGCTCAATAAAATATAAAGATACTAAATCCATACCATTGTGCTGCAGATGTGTACACTTATATTATTGTTTTGCATTCATTTCACATTAGGGTTTCAGAACCTGATCCTAATCATACCTTGGAAGAAAGAGTTGTTCACTGGTACTTCAAGCAACTTGATAAAAACTCAAATGGAGATATTGGCAAAAAGGAAATCAAGCCCTTCAAGAGATTGTTGCGGAAGAAATCTAAACCCAAAAAATGCGTGAAGAAATTTGTAGAGTATTGTGATGTAAATAATGACAAGTCTCTGTCGGTCCACGAATTAATGGGATGTCTTGGCGTAACTCAAGATGATGGTAAGGCAACACTAAAGAATAGTTTTCACAAACAATATAACTCTCTTTTACACTAAAGCACAAAATATTTAGCTTAGTATATTATAGTATTTTCTGTAAACATTTAGCTTATTTTACATTTCCCAGTTGAACATACTGAATTGTTACGTTGGATTTACTTTACATTTAGTAAAAGGATTCCCACAATTCTTCACATCTGAGAGATAATAATGCACTTTTTATGGTTTGTCTTACACCTGAAAAGGGCAGATTATTTTCAGTGGTGTAGTTTGCTATGATACATTATGGAATTTTAAAATTGCATTGACTTTGTAGTCATATTGTATTTCTATTATTATTATTATTATTATTATTATTAACATTCAGTTCACCCATTAAATGCATTGGTGACCTTCTGAAAGCAATATATTACCAAAATGTAAGTTTTGAGGTGTTGCACAAACAAACCAAGCAAAACATGGGTAGTATCACTTTTTTTTTAATACAAATGATTATTATTGCATGTTTCTAAAACAAAATGTAATTGCTTATCATACTTTTTGGAATCACTTGTTTTGGATTGGTGTTTAATCTCAGACTGCAGTTCACAAACCTCAAGTTCAATCCGCATGTCTCCAGTTTAAGCACACTTTGTGATAAGATCCTATTTCTCTTTGCAAATGCACAAATGTAAGCAAGACCTTTGTGTTTACAACTCTTCTTGTCAGAGTTGTTTTACCTTATTATAGCTCAATTAGTTAAGCCGAAAACTTGGGTGTGATACATTTGTTAGACATTCACGATATTATGTCAACAGTTGAATGTGTCGACATGTTCATAATGTCAGCATTGACCATGTCAACATTCACCATGTTAACAGTCTTGACATAACGGCAACTCTAACATTAACCCTAATGGAAATTATTACAATATTGACATTTCCGATGTTGACATTCTGTCAGTGTTGACATTTTGCAGGTGTCGATGTTAATGTTGAAAATTTAAACATGTCAATATCATAATTTTTGCTGTCCACATTGTGAATGTCATCTCATCTTAAGTAGAGACATTCTGAGCATTTTGAAAATGATATATTTGTCTCAAAAGGAAATAAATATATATATATATATATATATATATACTGTATATATATATATATATATATATATATATACATACTGTATATAGGGTTTTAGATTACCTCTACAAAAAGTTTTATTGAGAGAGACTTTATATGAATCAGGAAAATTTGTCCCATCTATTGTTTTTATTGTTGACTAATTTGAGTTTGTATGCTGTCGGATATCATATGCTATGTTCCAGAATAGCTCCATATCTGTATGTCTGTTTACCTATCTATTGATCTTGCTCATGGTTCAGATGTATTGCCCTTATCAATAATTCCCAGGAATCGGTAGATGCGCAAAACATTTTATTTTCTGTTACTAATAATTGAGTAAAATGGACGAATAACACTAAAGGTGTGTTCCTTGCATTCTGCTCTCTCTTAGTGACATTCTGTTCCCCTACACATGCCAGCCAACCCAGGAGCGTATAAACTGGGGAAGGGGGGAGCAGAGGTGGCAGTTGCCCCCCCATGATCTTCTATACAAAAGTGAATGGGGGTGAATGTCACTACTGTTTATCAAAAGAAAAGTTTATTCATGTGTGTTATGTGTACATTTTCTTCTTGCAAAAGCTTTTTTATTTTCTTTATTAGAAGTAGAGATGTGCGGCGGGCACTTTCCATGTTTTGTGTTTTGTGTAATAAGATCATTTTCCTCCTCGATGTGGCCATCATCTTCTAGAGGTACTCTAAGACTTTTTCCTTTGCAATTACTGTATGTGCAGCATATTGCATAAAATAACTTTTAGGGGGTATCCTGGACCCATTTTAGGATAAGTTCCCGGACCTGTGTGTTATCGCGACTCTGAGGGATGGTCATCAGGGATTATACTTCATGTGCCGGAGGCATGCAAAGCACAATCTCTGATAAGTGCTGGGTATCGGGGCTAATTGGTTAGCCCCTGGCGAATCTATTAGCCACAGAAAATCACGACAGCTAATTGGACACCGCCTTTAATTTTCTAAGGCAAACATTTCCAATTCTTACAATGTACGTTTCCTCTAACTTAATATAAAACCATATTTTTAGGAAAATCAAATACAAATGTAAATGTTTCTCTAAAATCACACTATGAGATGTTTTAGACAGGGCTTTTTTAAATTAATATATAGTCAAATTAGATACATGAACAAGCAGAAAGTCTATAAGACACTCCACACATTATTTATTAGTCCCATTACGTCCTAGGTGAAACCCACATACAAAGAACAAAAGCATAATGGCTATGCGGGCATGCACTTAGTGGCATTGTTTAGACTCAAAAGGTAAAACCAGATGGTCATTTTATCTTAATGCTTTTTATTCCTAGAAGGGATTAGAAATTTAACACTAGGCACAAATAAATGCGTTTCTAACAGTAATTGACTGGATGAAAACATTCTCTAGGCAACGTTGGAATAATGACTTGGAACTACTCCAGCTGTGTAAAGTGGGTTTTTTCTACTTTCTCTGGAGAAACCTTTCAGGAATGGACAACAAAGTAGACATTGAGTGCTAACATGAAATGCTGAGTCACTGCATTACATATACAACTGTGTGATGAACTCCCCAGAGATAGATCACCTCATACCTTTGCAGCTAACACATGCATCAATTCAGATATACTGTACATATAAACAGTCTGATTTCATGAGTCCATTTTTATTCTTTTGATCCCAGAGAGAATTTACATCGTCCTATCCAAAAATTCTAAACAGCCCTGTTATTAAATTTCTCAGGTAAAAGTAAGGGATTATAAAGCATAATCATAGACCCTCACTACTCTAATCACAACGGATAAGAAAGTCTACCTTGAAAAAATGTTCAGCATTCAGAATATGTGAAATTATCTGTTTCATGAAGCTGAAAGCAGCAGCTTTGAACTGATACTGCTCAGCTGCACCATAATGAGACTTTCTCCAGCAGTGATATTAGAGAATTAAATATCCAGGTTCAGAGAGAGTGCAAAACAGGGCAGCTGTAATCATTGCTAATTGTGACCTTTCACCTATTGAATGTTTTAGCTATTCACTGTTTATTTAGTGTTTCAGATGAGCAGTTTATTTTAACATGCATTATTAAAGAGGAGGTATGACAGACATGGTTTCCAATGCGTATATAGCAAGGGAACCATATTATCATGGAATGTCAGGGATCCTGGGAGAGGAGACAACCCTGATGCGGCGAAGTGGGTGGGGTAGAGCTATGATGTCGTGATGCAATTTGCTGTGAATCACGTCATGGCCCTACAGACACGGCGATACGCCGCCGAGCTGCCCGACCGCCGATACGGCAGACAGGTGACCCGGCGGCGGAGGGGAAGTGACGGGTGGAGTGAAGTTTCTTCACTCCCCCCGTCACACGGCTCCATACAAGTGCAGGCAAATATGGACGAGATCGTCCATATTGGCCTGCATGCACAGCCGACGGGGCACCAGCGATGAACGAGCGCGGGGCCACGCATCGTTTATCGCTGGTGCCTCCACACTGAAAGATATGAACGGTAACTCGTTCATTAATGAACGAGATCGTTCATATCTTTCAGTAACATCGCCAAGTGTGTAGGGCCTATTAGTTTTGCATTTAATATTATTGCCATTTTTAATTTTCTGAATCTAAACTACAGAGAGTCAGCAGCTACAGAATATTTATACATAACCAAATGGGGGATTGGGTTATGTATATATATTCTGTTTCATTTTGTAATAAAAGCATTAACATTTACATACTGTATTTGTTATAATGTTTAATGAAGATGTAAATGGATAAATACTGTTGGGGACATGTGTAAGGTGAATAAATAGAGGTACAGTATGGATGGATGTGACTAATGTAGTTGCAAACTGGCATCTTGCCCAAGGACCCTCAGGTCTTAAACCATGTCCGGGACCTAACACAAAGCAGCCAAGTACAAACACAATTACAGACACGCTTTAGTAGAAAAAGAACTATCTCTTCCTCCCTTTCACATATCAAATACAGAAATCAATACAACATACTGTATTATGGTGCAGTAGCACGTGAGTGATAAGCAATGATGTTTACACTTAGTTCAATATCTGTAAACTATAAATGCCAAAAAAGAATTTTGTTTATTTCATTTTTTTTCCATGTTTTTTTTTTTTTTTTTGGCACAGTCCCTAAAAACAACGGAGAAAGCCCTTCATCCAATAAACAGGTAAGCAACACTGTTTGTCTTGTTTCTGATTTAAATTTGAAATTGAAAGGCATGGTTATTAAATGTTCTGAAGATAGGTTTACTGTGTAATTGTTATACATGTCTGTGCTTTTATTTAATTTGCAGGAAAATAGCCAAACATGTTTTATGCATTTTGGTATCAAAATTCAACTTATAAAAAGCACATAGGGCCTAATTCTGAGTTGATCGCAGCAGCAAGTTTGTTGGCAATTGGCCAAAACCATGTGCACTGCAGGTGTGACAGATATAACATTTGCAGAGAGAGTTAGATTTGGGTGGGTTATTTTGTTTCTGTGCAGGGTAAATACTGGCTGCTTTTTTTTTACACTGCAATTTAGATTTCAGTTTGAATACACCCCACCCAAATCTAACTCTTTCTGCACATGTTATATTATCTGCCCCCCCTGCAGTGCACATGGTTTTACCCAACTGCTAACAAACTTGCTGCTTTGATCAACTCAGAATTAGGCCCATAGGGGGTAATTCTGAGTTGATCGCAGCAGGAACTTTGTTAGCAGTTGGGCAAAACCATGTGCACTGCAGGGGAGGTAGTTATAACATGTGCAGAGAGAGTTAGATTTGGGTGGGTTATTTTGTTTCTGTGCGGGGTAAATACTGGCTGCTTTATTTTTTCACTGCAATTTAGATTGCAGATTGAACACACCACACCCAAATCTAACTCTCTCTGCACATGTTATATCTGCCGCCCCTGCAGTGCACATGGTTTTGCCCAACTGCTAACAAAGTTCCTGCTGCGATCAACTCAGAATTACCCCCATAGTTCAGTTTTGACCACCATCGTACATTTGTGTCAACGACAAGCTTTAATTGGCATTTCAGAATTGCTACCAAATGCTGCCTTCCCAGAACACTGATGTCATAGCAACCTGGGTTGACAATTATCTGTCCAATCTTTCTGGTTGGAGAAAAAATCTGGTAATGTATGGAAATAAATGACAGTTGACCAATTGCTCCTAAAACACTGGAAAGAAGACAAAACTGGATGTTCAGACAAATTGGTTAAATCCATTTGACTAATTTATCCGAACGCCCATTTTTGCCCATTTTCCGGCTTTTGGGAACAAATGGTTGATTGTCATTACTAGATTTTTACTCTAACCAGAAAGATTATACAGATAATCCTAAAGTAATACAATGGCATGGCTAGCTACTTACAATTTCTGGCCATACGATTGCATAGTGTTCAAAATGTTAACTATATTCAGCTCAATGGGAAAGCTTTAGCATCACACTGAGCACAGGAAACATTGCTGCTGCACAATAGTGATATCATCAGGGAATTTCTCCATTGTAGGGAGGCCCAGTAACCTACAGGGGATATATTTCTCTGCCGCCTGTCAGCATTAATATATTCAGCGCAGCCAGCATTAGCAGCAGAGACTAACATGTCAGTTGTTGTCAGATCTAAGTTACACTGAATCTATCACTGCTGACAATGGGGAAACCTCAACAGGCTCACTGACTGCAAGAAAATAGAAAGTAACAATGTTTAGAAAAACCATTAAAAGAGTAGAAAAGAAAATGGATATATAGCCTTATCTGACCCACAAAAATAATGTGAAATTTACTAGAATGCGTTAAAAAAATATTTAGTCAATACTGCGAATGTGAAATGGGGTCTATGAAGCCGTGATGGCGGGGAATAAGCACAGTCATGACCTGTGTAAAGAAATAAAAAAAAAAACGGAATGTCTGAGATACTCCAATAGTGGGTCAGCCTCACAGCCTCCTTTGTTGCCCACGTCCATTTCCAGAGAATTGGCTAGAAATTATGTTTAATAATATGTGCCTTAGACCAATGCTAAGAGAATACTTTTTGTGGATACTTGTGTGAGA
The DNA here is from genome assembly GCF_028390025.1 of Pseudophryne corroboree. Lineage (NCBI taxonomy): Eukaryota > Metazoa > Chordata > Amphibia > Anura > Myobatrachidae > Pseudophryne > Pseudophryne corroboree. Next base: position 641,952,776 of record NC_086447.1, on the reverse strand, counting down.
GGGTATATAATCCTTTGATATGTCAAATAAAACAAGATACTGTCCCACATCTGCACAAACTATTCTATTCACATTTTCTACTGTGACTGTGAATTTAAGGACCACAATGCCTTATTAGGTTTTTAAACAACATATTTTGGGATACTCATATCTACAAATAAATAGAATTTCTCACTGATTGTATAAGTATTTGTGGATAAGACCCTGGCGCTTGCACATATATTAATCAGTTACTATTATGCAGAGGTTGGCAACAGCAGGTGTCGGGTCTGTGCATGTAGTTGTTAAGTGGATCAAGGCTCTGGGACCCTTGATCCACTTAACAACAACATGCATCTGATACACCAATTTCCATTAAAGCCTCTAATCTACACTCCCACAGGCCCGACACATGCTGTCACCAAACTCTGGACAAGACTCCTTTCCACCAAAGATGACTCCACTCAGTATCAAATGTGTTTCGAGCTCATGCTCATGCCCACATTGCCTTGAGGAACAGCATGAGCTCAAAACATGGCTGTTGAGTGGAGTTATCTTTGGTGGAAATTAGCCTCGTCTAGAGATTGGTGACATTAGTTGTCAGGTCTGTGGGGTTCCTGGAGCCTCTACCTAATTCGATCCAACTACAGTACATGCGTACACCAATTTCTGGAAAAGCCTCCAATCTACACTCGTATTTGTGTTTTTTTGTTAGCATTGTGCAAAACACATTTTTTGTAAATGTACTGTGCAATTGTGGGGATATGTGCATGGATCACTACTGAATAATAAATGTGCGCCAGAGTATTATCCACACATACTTTATACTGTTCTAATCGGGATATGGTGTGGAACTAAGGATTTTGGACTGAGTTGTGACCTTTGACCACTTAGGAGAACAACAATATTGGTGTTTCCATAACTATATTAAGATGCTCACTGATTGTGTCATCTAGCTAAAACTAAAGGTCCATACACACTTAACGATATAATGAGCGACGTCGCTCATTTTCCCCCTCCTTGAGCGACGTCGCTCATTATATCGTTAAGTGTGTATGCCGCCAGCGACGACCAATGCGCGGCCCTGCGGGTCGGCAGCGATCGTCGCTGTCGGTAGGGCATGCATGAAGGATGTGGACTGTCGTCCACGACCTTCATGCAGGGCTGGCGGGGGCGTGACGTCACTGAGCGATATGAGCGGTCATATCGCTCAGTGCGTACAGGCGGCCGCCGACCGGCCGGCCCGGGAGGGGGAAACGTTAGACGATGTCGCTCACAGAGCGACATCATCTAATGTGTATGGGCCTTAAGACAGTCTTTCATGCAAGTGCATGTCAGCTGGCAAATCTAATGCAGATATTTCACCACAATGGGCCTCTTACTGTATCTGAGAGAAAACTGCTTCAACTGTTACAGCAGTGTGATTATAATTCAGGAGAAGTACTTATCAACCTGCATCACAAAATCCAGTGGTCGCCAAACTTTTTTGAATCATGGCGCCCTAGAGTATCAGAATTTATTCATGGCACCCCTAGAGCAAAAGTTTGTTATGGAGAAATTCAGAAAAAAAAATATAAAATTGAATCATTTGTATTTATGTTATCCTTAGGTTATGTGGTGAGGGACAGGATTTACTTCTGTTTGTCCACATATTTTATGATTGGAAGCCACAAGCACTGGTTTTGACTGTTACATTGATCATAAATAATTTGAATTGGTCCTGGACCACAAACCCAGGGCACCCTTGAAAGTGTCCTGAGGCACCCAGTTTGGAATCACTGCCATAACCTACTCTACCTATAGTAGATTGATAATATTCTGATCACTTGGACTGCAGGTGAAGAGGACCCAAATAAATCATGTAACAGTTATTTTTTTCACAAGATAATAACACTCATATCAGAATACTTTGCTGACATCCATTTACAGCAAACCCACATACCAACTTCTCTCTCTCTCTCTCTCTCTCTCTCTCTCCCTCTCCCTCTCCCTCTCCCTCTCCCTCTCTCTCTCTCTCTCTCTCTCTCTATATATATATATATATATATATATATATACCAAATAAAGGAGTGCTTAACTGTAAAAAAAAAAAAGTTTAAAAATAGAGAATTTGGCCATGGCTTGGAACCAGACGCATGGCTGCCAAGCTCCGGCTCAACGGCGGCATATCTCACCTGCAGTGGCAGCTTCCTCCACTGTGACTGCCCAGCACTATGATCAGCAGCCCCCGGGAACGCAGTGACCCGCTCGGATGATAAGTACGACCTCGCAGGTGCTCTCCTCCACGGACCTGCATCCATGGCCTAGACGCCATACCTGGGACCCGCTCGCTGCGCTGACTTCCTGCCATAGGTGCGGGCTTGCCACCGGGGGTGGGGTGGGATGGAAAGGTGCCTCGGGGCGGGGAAGGGGGACCCGATCTCAGCTTTCTGGACACCCATAAGCGGCCTCATTCCTGGTAAAGCAGATGGGGACGCCACCCTGGATTGCACCCCACAACGTGGAGTGCAATATTAATCACTACAACACTACAACTGTGGTGACATCTTTGCAACACCACCTCTGCAACTGGATTCACACAGGGGGCGTTTCTCATATTTACACTGAACATCTTCTGCTCCAGGTACTGTTTACTTACTAATCCCATTCCTTGCAATGTGTGAATTGGGATTTTATTGCAGGAGGCTGCAGCAGGTTCTGCTATAAAGATCAGTGTCAGACACCCTTATAATGTCAAACTTGGAAGAGTGCACAGTGTTCATTAATATTTACAATTCCCACCTAATTCTCTGGGTTTGTTATTGTGCTCACTGCTATTTCACTCAATTCTACTTTACATACCGAAGAGCACGGCAATGCCATTTTATATGCTGTAGCTTCAATTAAGGAGTAACCCCCATCTCCACATGGACTGCAATATTATCACATAATAACCTGTTTCTACCATTGGCTTTATGTGACAGACCAAAATATTCCTTTTTTTCTGGCTGAATTTATCAGGAATCTATTCACACCAGATGCTCCTATTACTACTGACACAATAATTTGTACTTTCCACTATTCCTATTGCTCCACCACTGCCATCTAGTTGTTATGAGTAAAAACAATAAATCCAACACTCCCGCTTCTGTTTCCCGTACCCGATCAGGGAAATCAGGGGATAGTGCACCTCTGAAAGACACTCTTGGACAGTCAACTACATTAAACCCTGACTGCCCAATTTCATCCAAAGATCTCCCAAGTAGCTCCACCATGGCTCTTACTTATGAAGACATAGTCCATGCTATAAAGGACACTGTTACCCCTATTATAGAAGCGCAAGCAGACAAATTCTCTGCATCGATTAAAGATTTAAAGGAGCAATTACAATCCACAGACATACAAAGTGGTAGGAAACCAGGCAAAAATAGAGGAGCATGAGCAAGCCTTGTTTGATATGCAACAGGAACTAGATCAATTACGGACTATCAATAACCAATTGCTAAATAAAGTTGATGATTTGGAGAATCGCTTGATACGTACCAACCTCAGAATTGTGGGGCTCCCGGAACACCTGAAAGGCCCTGAACGCACTGATTTTATCAGCAAACACTTTTTACAGCTTTTAGATCTCAACTCAGAGCTATCTGACAGACTGGGTCTCTTTCGTGATGTCCGGAAGCCGCATACAGTCATTTTTCGCTGCCTAAATTTGGCTCACAAAACCGCCATCAGGGCGGCAGCCCGCAAGAAAGGCAGAATTGATTGGAAACAACACCACCTATTAGTATTCCAGCACTATTTGACAGAAGTTACTCGGGCCAGGAAAGAGATGACACCTGTGTGTTCAAAATTGTTTCACAAATTTCTTTACTTTTTCCAGCAAGACTCAGGATTTTTAACTGAAATGGATAGTATGAAGTACCAAACAGTGCGCATAGGCAGCTAGTGGTGTAGTAAATCACAGGAGGCTTTCCCCACCTCCTAACATGCAATACAAGAAAAAATGATACGTGGAATACCACTGAACCAGCACCTCACTCCATGTTAGCAGAATTTCCCAAAAGCCGTGTATCTCCTAATATGGAGAAACTCTCAGGATGAATCCCAGGAGTTTTACCAGGGAAAGAGATCATTTGCAAACATAGTGTGATACTGTATATAAAAATTTCATTTAATACATCACACACATTACATATAAGAACATCACATTTAAAAACAATTAAGAACACACAAAAAAACACATATTAGTGGTGCAGACATTCACTACTAGGACTGGCCTCCTTGACAACGACAGTAAAAATGGCTGATTACCGTCTGTTAGTGAGAACTGCCTCACGTCAGTTCTAAAAGCATGAGTACAACAGAGTATATCACAAGGCTGCAGCACAGGGATTCCCCGTTCTCAGGACTCCTTCACACGCCGGATCAGTCCACACACCTCGTAGTCCAAATATAGGGGTTCAGTCCAGAGAGCACCCACGCGTTCTGACCCTCCTCGGGTCTTTCTCAAGGTCCTTTTCACCCTGCCACTAGAACCCCTGGCTATGGCCCTTCGTTCACATCCACAATTTTATGGCATTCATATCGGACCTATAGAGCTAAAAATTTCTCTTTTCGCCGATGATTTATTACTATTTATCTCCAAACCTTTGGAGTCAATTCCAGCAATATTGCACTTAATATCGTCTTTCAGCTCTTTTGCTGGTTATAAAATTAATACCTCAAAATCAGAAGTTCTAACATTATCTAGAGCAGATCTCACTCCTCACTGTCTACCACTTGCTAATTTCCCATCTTTCGCCTTTAACGTAAAATACTTAGGAATACATATCACATCCTCACTCTCAAAGATTTATGAAGCAAATTTCCTGCTGGTCATAGATAAAGTTATACAAAAAACTCATCAATGGATGACACTGCCACTCTCACTCATGGGTAGGATAGCTGCTATAAAAAGTATCCTGCTCCCGAAGTTGGCGTACCCACTCCAAATTTTGCCAATGTTCCTGACCAAATCTCATTCAAGTAAATGTATGATGGCCTTCCGCCGATTTGCGTGGCGTAATAAAAAACCCATATAGCAGTCCATCAGTTATTCCAACCAAAGCAAAACATAGGTTTGGGAATGCCTGATATCTTTACATATTCATGCGCTCCCGCCTTTTCGATACATATCGGACTGGTGTTTAGGATGCTCTCAATTCACAAATAACTCCATAGAAGAAGCCTTGTTTGCCCGTTTCTCGACTGTTGCTCTATTACACCTTCCATGTCCTCGACTACCGAAAGGGGTTTCACAAAACTTGCTTTTTGCAGATACTTATAGGGCGTGGCTTGCCATTCATAATCGATTTGATTCAGACCATTTTATATCTAAATTTATTCCCTTATGGGGAAACCCAGATTTTTCTCCAACATTAGACATCTCCTACTACCTCACTTGAAAACAGAAGGGGTTAGCATCCATTAGGAGCGTGTTCAATCATGGAGGCAAGCTGTATACTGTCCAGCAGTTAAAATACATTTTTGACTTACCTAACTCTCATTTTTTTTATATATCTGCAGGTTAGACATTATATTCATAGTAAAGTCAAACCGGAAATTTATGATTCTCTGTTACATATTAAAGACCCTTCTCCACTGAACTCTCTATTTCATCTAGCTCTGCAAGTTAAGTTCTGAATGCTGCCTTCAGATATTGATAAGATGTGGTGTAAACGGTGATCTACATGGTCACACAATTTATTTTATATTTTACTTCCCCAGAGCTAATTTTTAAGCAACTTCTAACACGTATTAAAATGGGTAAAATCAGCTAAACTACAGGAAATCCACATCATATTTCTGAACCAAGCTTATTTATCTGAAGCTCAATGGGGTCATATTGTCAATTCAACATCTATGGGGTGCGCAAAATGTTCAATGTCCTCTGCCACCTTCATTTATAACATTTGGCAGTGTTCTAAAATCAAAAGATTTTGGTATAAATTACACAATTTTATTCAAACGCTTGTGGGCCACAACCTTCCTTTTTCTTGGAAACCTTTCCTGTTTGCTGATTTTACTCCCTGGGTTTTACCCGTGACCCAGAAGAATATTCTTATGTTATTAGCTACAATTACTACCTTAGCCAAATTATTATTACTTCGGCAATGGTTATCAAAAACAGCACCCACTTTAGAGTTGCTAAAATGTGAGTTATTAATTTATTTACACTATGATAGGAGAACTGCCTGTTATCATATGGAAAAAGGTGTGGAAAAATTAATGCTAAATGGGAATCATACCTAAATTACTTACCATTAGATACTTCTTCATCAATTCTGAAGATTTTTGAAAACACCACTTGGTCACTTTTGCGAAATGTCACTTAGAGGCATACATTTAATTACTTTATGTCTTTTATATTGTCAGCCCTGTTCATACTCATACCCTACCTTGGCCCCCCTCCCTTTCCTACCTCCCTTGATTCCTAAAAAAAAATTAAAAAAAAATTACGCATTTTGTTGTGTTTCATTTCTTTATTTCTTGTTCAAGGAATATTAGTAACGACATTATTATTAAACATAACTCCATATTTGTATTAGATCAATACAATGTATCATCATCTATTTCATAATACTCAAATGTTATTTATGTCGTCTTTGGAATGTACAATTATTAATAAAAATTGTTATACAAAAAAAAAACATAGAGAATTTGTTTTCAGTCAATATAATATCTGCTCCGTCTCTGTAGGTAAACTGGACTATTTACTCAGTTATGCATATTTATTTACTTGTGGTCAAAAGTAACAACCAATTAGCATAGTTAGGTTTGGATTTTTTAAGTATAAGCAAACTGAAATAGAAATCCTTGTCCCTTGCTGTCAGTCATGTACAATCCACATCTGGTGTCATAACCAACATTATGAAAGAACTCCAAACTGTACTGGATAAATTTGAACGTAATATTCCCCGAACACCCTCTTGTATCATACAGCGCTTCATCCATCCTGAAACAACTACTTTTTGTTTAGGTCTCTAAGAGACCCTAGAGAATGAGGCACTCTGCCTGTCCGCAGAGAATGTGTGAAACATATACACACACATAGAAATCACTGCCAGGGAGCCAACATCAGATTCCCAGGAGGAACATAAAATTCACAGTACTTTCTTCTACAAATGATGTATGAAATGCTTCACTGCAGTGCTTTATGTGAGATAAACAGGGAAACCATTGCACCAGTAAATACATATACACAGGGCCAGCGACAAGGGGACACCTGTACTGGACCCCAAGGATCATAGGGGCCCCAAGGATATGCCACTAAGTGCCCAGCAGGGATGTGAGCTGTCTTGTCCAAATAGGGCATTGATCTGTAGTCGGTGTGGGCGCAGTCTCTGAGTGACAGGAGCCTCTCACAGTGACTGTGCGGCATGAGTCTGTGCCCGCTCTTCCAGGTCCAGCTTTGTTGCAAGCTGTTACGGGACATGGCAGCAGCTTCGCTGGCTAGAATTCCTGTGCCCTGATCCGTCCTCTTCTGCACAGGTGAGTCTTTCCACTGGGTGAGTGGATTGGTGAGGAGATACAGGGATTTGGGATGGGGTGGGGGAGCTGAGAATGCAGCATGGAGTCATTGGGGAAGGACAGACTGTGGGGTGTGTGGGAGGAAGGTGAGAGGGAAACACAGACTGTGGTGTGGGTGGGAGAGGAAGGAGAGGTATACATATTAATATGTGTGTATAGTATATATATATATATATATATTAACAGTTTCTTATATAGCTCAGCAAATTCCGTATAATCTGAGGGGGCCCCAGAGATGTCACTGTACCGGGCCCCAAGATTTCTATTCTATTATTTGGCTTGGAGTTGTGTTATCTATTCAACATCAGATCCAAGACTGTTTGACATTTCAAAAGTATTTGCTGTCATCTGATGGTCCCCTCCCCACTCATACTCTAGATAGAATTAATATAGAGATTTTCATCTTCAAGTCACTTGCCAATCTATATTTCTGCAATTGCTTACAACAAAAGATAGAACTGTAATTGCTTAGTACTGTGCTTGTAGGTACTTGATTGTATTAATATGTGGAATTTCAAATTCTATAATACAAGACCAAGGACCAAAAGTAATATGGTATTGAAACAAAACCACACAGCTTTGACTGTCTAACCACTAATGGTTTCAACTGTCAAACCTGTGTAACAATCAAGCGCACTAAAACTAACTCCTTAGATGGGTACCAATTTTAAATAATATATTTGCAGCTCCCAATAGAGTATTCTACCTTACTCCAAACTTAAACACTAAAACCATATACCATATAAGAATATGTATATTACAAGGAAGCGCATATATATAATCTATTTGATTAAAAATTGTAAATATTTTTTATTTAGTATTCAATTTTCTTAATAATGCATGACATAATAAAACCTTAAAACACACCAAATCTGCAGTGCAAAGAAGTCCAGAAACTGTGACTATTACCGTCCAGATAACCATATACCGCTGGAGCTCCAATAAGGATTTTCTTTAAGCACACAAAGTGCTATTTTTGTAACTCCCCGGTGAAAAGCTGGTTATTTTAAAGTGATATCCGTTGTTACTTTGTATCCACTAGCCAGAACAATATACTTTGTAGGAACTGCAAATGTTCACAATGTGCCTGCCGCACAGCAGCTAGTGTCCCCTTTCTCACCCCACCGCCAATGATTATTGCTCACCACAGCCGTACGTTGAAGCCTCAGTGCGGCTAGATCTTAAATGGTTAGTACCGAAGTTCTCCGGTGGGAGCGGCGGTAACAGCAGCGTCCACGGGGGAAGGGTGCACACTTTCAAAGTTGGTTTTAAATGATTCTTCCAAAGTGTTCTCTGGCATAGAGGGATTCTGGACAGCCTGCCGGTGTTTAAAATGGATCCTTAACGCGTTTCTCCGTGCTTCCAATCTCACGGTTTCATCAGAAGGTATTGAGGTGCATTAGATTGTCCGTATTTAAATACCAGGTACCCAATCAATGGAGAGCATTAATTAATTAAACTTTTACAGGTGTGTTGATCTTCTAAACCTGTGTTATCATCTCTCATTAGTTCACACATTAAAAACTATAATAAACTATAACATAAGGCAGCAACCTACTTATATTCATTATACAAATACAGAGAACCATTTCGTTTATAGTATATATTCCGTATTATTCATTTATTTATTTGCACAAGAGACATAGGAGTTAATTTTCATTTTAAATCTTTTTAGATGATAACTATACTTTCTTATAGCTCAAAATAATGTGCAGCTGTGTGGCTCAAGAGGCTGAGGCCTCTACCTGCAACCAGGCAGACCTGGGTTCGAATCACCCTCAGAGCACAGGAAAAAAGATTTTCAATTTATTTCATATTCATTAGATATTTATTTTATATATTAATTATACTTACTAGAATTATCAAAACCAGACGTAACTTGATTCTAAGAAATATCTCGAATATATACACACTTTCTTAACATGATTGTATTTCGTATCTCATATAGATGTAATAATTTCATTTAATAATACAGGTTGAGTATCCCATATCCAAATATTCCGAAATACGGAATATTCCGAAATACGGACTTTTTTTGAGTGAGACTGAGATAGTGAAACCTTTGTTTTTTGATGGCTCAATGTACACAAACTTTGTTTAATACTCAAAGTTATTAAAAATATTGTATTAAATGACCTTCAGGCTATGTGCAAAAGGTGTATATGAAACATTAATGAATTGTGTGAATGTACACACACTTTGTTTAATACACAAAGTTATAAAAAATATTGGCTAAAATTACCTTCTGGCTGTGTGTATAAGGTGTATTTGTAACATAAATGCATCCTGTGCTTAGATTTAGGTCCCATCACCATGATATCTCATTATGGTATGCAATTATTCCAAAATACGGAAAAATCCGTTATCCAAAATTCCTCTGGTCCCAAGCATTTTGGATAAGGGATACTCAACCTGTACATATAAAAATCTTTATATAAACATAATTGTCACTAAACATATTATTCGGAAGAGGATCAGGCTTATCATACAATAACATAGTCTTATATGATTAATAAATCCCTCAGATATTTATAGTATAAGCCCTTTATAATTTTGATCTATATATACACATACCATATATTCATTTTAGCTTTCCCACATTTTTTGTGTGTGTATATATATATAGCACTCTCTCTCTCTCATGCTCTTAAATGTTATTTTTATTTTTAATCCTTCAGAGAGTATAATTAATATATAAAATAAATATCTAATGAATATGAAATAAATTGAAAATCTTTTTTCCTGTTCTCTGAGGGTGATTCGAACCCGGGTCTGCCTGGTTGCAGGTAGAGGCCTCAGCCTCTTGAGCCACACAGCTGCACATTATTTTGAGCTATAAGAAAGTATAGTTATCATCTAAAAAGATTTAAAATGAAAATTAACTCCTATGTCTCTTGTGCAAATAAATAAATGAATAATACGGAATATATACTATAAACGAAATGGTTCTCTGTATTTGTATAATGAATATAAGTAGGTTGTTGCCTTATGTTATAGTTTATTATAGTTTTTAATGTGTGAACTAATGAGAGATGATAACACAGATGTAAAAGTTTAATTAATTAATGCTCTCCATTGATTGGGTACCTGGTATTTAAATACGGACAATCTAATGCACCTCAATACCTTCTGATGAAACCGTGAGATTGGAAGCACGGAGAAACGCGTTAAGGATCCATTTTAAACACCGGCAGGCTGTCCAGAATCCCTCTATGCCAGAGAACACTTTGGAAGAATCATTTAAAACCAACTTTGAAAGTGTGCACCCCTCCCTCGTGGACGCTGCTGTTACCGCCGCTCCCGCCGGAGAACTTCGGTACTAACCGTTTAAGATCTAGCCGCACTGAGGCTTCAACGTACGGCTGTGGTGAGCAATAATCATTGGCGGTGGGGTGAGAAAGGGGACACTAGCTGCTGTGCGGCAGGCACATTGTGAACATTTGCAGTTCCTACAAAGTATATTGTTCTGGCTAGTGGATACAAAGTAACAACGGATATCACTTTAAAATAACCAGCTTTTCACCGGGGAGTTACAAAAATAGCACTTTGTGTGCTTAAAGAAAATCCTTATTGGAGCTCCAGCGGTATATGGTTATCTGGACGGTAATAGTCACAGTTTCTGGACTTCTTTGCACTGCAGATTTGGTGTGTTTTAAGGTTTTATTATGTCATGCATTATTAAGAAAATTGAATACTAAATAAAAAATATTTACAATTTTTAATCAAATAGATTATATATATGCGCTTCCTTGTAATATACATATTCTTATATGGTATATGGTTTTAGTAATATGGTATTGAGTTGAAAAAAGTGCGAGTTTAGCGCTAAATTCACACTTTTTTCAACTTGCACATGTAATAGGGTGCGAGAACATGAAAACGTACACAATTCTTGCATTCCCGCAACTCGCTTTGCCGAAACACGCATTCAGATGTTTTCCAATGGAAAACATACAACTCGCCCAATGTAATAGGGTGTGAGTTTACCAAAAACTCGTCCAAAAATAGACCAGCTTCTGATAAGCTAGTTTGACAGAAACCTGCACATATCAGTGAGATCCATGCAATCTTCTTTTTGAAAAAGTAAAGAAATGGTTACAAAACAGAAAGAAAAAAAATTGTGTAGGGCCACCCGCAAAAAGCATAACCTCTTTGATACGGTCCTTTTTCTAAAAATACAGGGGGAAAAATTAGTAGAGTTCCTCTGTATTTTAAGAACCAGCATGGGGCTCTTGGACCAGTCCTGGGTCTAAAAATACAAGGAATAAAATGAGTAGGGGGTCCCCATATTTTTAGAACCAGCACAAAGCTCCACTAGCAGGGGGTAATGCCACAGCCAAGGGACACACTTGATGGGGTCGCGTGACTAAAACATTAACCCCCTAAGTAGTCAGCTCATGCGAGGATTTCCTGGGGCAGTGGCAACTTCAATGGTGGGAACAGTTAGGTTTTAGGGGTCAACCTAGCGGTTCCCACCATTGACTTCAATGGTGGGAACCTCCAAGTTATTGGCGGTCGGCCTAGTGGTTCCCACCATTGAAGTCAATGGGGGAAGCACGCTCACAGCCAATCAGCGGGCTGCCTCTACGGCTACTGATTTGCTTCCGGCTTTCCTTATGACTCACATGGGTCCTGGCATTTGCGTATTGGAGCGCTTAATGTATACACATATTGCTCCTTGTGTCTGGCACAGTACGGGTGTTGCATTTGTTTTTTTGTTTGTTTTTTTTAAACCCTTTGGATACCTACATAAACTGAAGAGAACCTGATCTACACCAGGGGTAGATGAGTATGGATTTTTATTTTACAACAGTCTGGAATTCTACTTAGTGGATGCAAACACCCCAGAGACAAGGTGTGTTTGTGTGTGTGCGTGTGTGTGTGTGTGTGTGTGTGTTGTGTGTGTGTTTATTTAAGTTTTACTATCACAGTGTATGTATGTCCTGTTGTTATTGTAATATTTATTTTATAGGAGAACTACAGTTAGCAGTGTGCCATTAATGCCCAGCATTCTGATACTTGTGGTTCTCGAAATACCAGCATGCAGGGGAAACTTGCAGGGACCTGTAGTCCCCCTGTAAAAGACAATATTTTTATCCAAACTCACTGAATGCTGTCAACTTGGCACCCATAGCCCAAGGGTGCGGGGGATAACACCCTGCTTTAGCTCAAGCCTTGGGTGCCGTGGAGGGTGGGACCCCTTTAATGGGGGAGTACTCATTCCCCCGAGGAAACCCCAACCTCAGCTAACTAGTTAGGGGTCTAATGCTTCACCACAAGACCCCATCAAGCCTGTTCGCTGGCTTGTGGGATGACCCCACTGCTAGTGGAGCCTGGTGATGGTTCTAAAATTATGGAGGACCACTACTCGTTTTGTTCCCCGTATTTTTTTAACCAGAACCGGTTCAAGAGCCTGATGCTAGTTCTTAGAATAGGGGAACCCCACACCTTTTCCCCCTATATTTTTAAAGCCAGAACCAGTTAAAAGAGCCTGGGCTGGTAATGCTTTGGGGGGAAACTTCACACTGTTTTTTTCTGTTATTTTAAGTCTTTTTTTTTTAACCTACTGTATTACTCACAGAAGCATGCATGGCTCTCATTGATCTGTGCAGGCTTCAGTCAAACCTTGTAGTGAAACTTGCATTACTAGTTTGCGAGTGTTATGCACACCAGTGCCTGCAGGAAAGTACTGGTGTCAGAACTGTTATGCACTCCAGTGTCTGCAGGAATGTACTGGTGTTTGAACTGTTATGCAAAACAAATGGACTCACAGACAAACTGGGGAATATGACATAACGTACACAGAAGGTAATAGGGTAACAAAATACACACAAAGTGAACAGAGAAGCCCAGAGGCTAAGGAACTGGGTATCTCCCTTGTATTAGAACTGCACAGATGGAAAAAGCAAGATGTTGTGTTTTAATACATAGAGAACCCGAAATGCTGTTGCTAAGGGCAACAGCAAAACCCTAAAGGGTTACCAACGGGTGTGGCAGTAAACTCCTTGGTCAGAGATGGAATGATAGACACAAGGAGAGTCTCCACAATCCTATTTCTCACTTGCAGTGCACAGGTTTTAGCTTACTGCCACTAAACTGACCCCTGACACCTAGCACAGTGAGACAGGATTAGACAGGCAAGTCTTAGAATACAGCCGCAAACTTGCTAAGTTCACAGAGTAGTAACAGAACCCCAGCAAGCTAAACGACTGACTCCAGTCTTACTGCTAGGTCTGGATTGGCAGAGTGTAATACCAAATCCCCAGGCCTATTTGCAGTAAGCAACAAACAAATACAAAGCTACACATTACTGGCTAACTTTCATGAACTGACTAACCAACAAAGATTCAGCAGCATCTGCTTACCCTGAAAAGAGGCCTTATAAAGCAGGTGCTGTCCACGCCCCACTCAGACCTCACAGACTGTGAGCACAAAAACCAGCACCGGATCCCCTGCCGTGCACAGAGCCTATAACCACTGCACAGCAAAAGACCCGAACCAAATTATCAGCTGCGCTCAGGTTACTCCACTAGCACTTGTCTCCCGGTTGCCATGACGACGTGGCAGCACAGGGCAGGAGACCCTAACAGTACCCCCCCTCTGACGAGGGGTCAAAGAACCCCTACCACCGGGTTTATCGGGGTACTGCGAGAAGAAAGAGCGTATCAGTCTGGGGGCATGAAGATCACAACTGCGCACCCACGACCGCTCCTCCGGGCCATACCCCTTCCAGTGCACCAAAAATGACAGCCGACCCCGAACCACCTTGGAGTCAAGAATCCTTTCAACAACAAACTCCCTCTGGCCACGTATCAGAAGAGGGGAAGGTCTTCCACTGGAAGAAGGATTACTAATCGCCCGTTTTAAAAGGGAACAATGAAATGTTTTATTGATACCCAAAGAACGGGGCAGATCTAACTGAAATGCCACCGGATTGATAACCCTGGTGATCTTATAAGGGCCGATGAACCGGGGCCCTAACTTATGAGATGGCTGTCTCAACTTCAAATTCTTGGTAGACAACCAGACGAAGTCTCCTAATTTGAAGCTGCAGGGTCTTTTCCGCTTATCAAAAACCCTTTTGGTCACTAATGACACAGACACAAGGGCTTTCTTCACTTTCCGCCAAATACCTCTAAGGACCGAAACCACAGAGGAACCACCAGGCGTGGAGTCCAGGGGGTCAAAAGAATTGGCCTTAGGATGATGCCCATACACACAAAGGAAGGGAGAGATCCCTGTAGCAGAGTGAGCCGCGTTGTTATAGGCAAACTCCGCCATGGACAGATGAGCAACCCAGTCAGTCTGACACTTGGAGACATAACACCTGAGGAACTGCTCCAAGGACTGGTTCACCCTTTCAGTCTGCCCATTAGACTGCGGATGGTAGCCTGACGACAAGCTGACAGAAATCTGGAGATCGGAACAAAATGCCCTCCAGAATTTGGCCACAAACTGGGATCCGCGGTCAGAGACCACATCAAGTGGCAACCCGTGGAGACGCACAACATGCAGCATAAATAATTCAGACAGGCATCTGGCTGATGGCAGCCCAACCAGTGGAACGAAGTGCGCCATCTTCGAAAACCTGTCAACGACAACCCAGATGGCTGTCATCCCCGAGGATTTGGGCAAGTCCACCACAAAATCCATTGAAATGTGGGTCCATGGCTTAGATGGGATAGAGAGTGGATGTAATGGGCCAACAGGAACCCCTCTAGGAGTCTTATTTCGGGCACAGATGTCACATGCCCGAACCCACTGATCCACATCCTTAGCCACCGAGGGCCACCACACCGCCCTAGATAGCAACTCCCGAGTTCTGGCAATACCCGGGTGACCTGCCGACTTCTTGGCATGGAATTCCAGGAACACTCGCTGTCTTAACCTAGGAGGCACAAACAAAAGACCTACCGGAAGGTCTGGAGGAGCCTGCTCCTGTGCTCTAAGGACTAATGATAAGAGGTCCTGGGTAATGCCCACTTTAATACATGATGGGGAAACAATGGGCAACGGCTCCTCGGTGGTCTCCTGGATTGGAGCAAAACTCCGCGAGAGCGCATCAGCCTTGATGTTTTTTGACCCAGGGCGATATGTTATCAAAAAATTAAAGCGAGCAAAAAACAAAGCCCATCGTGCCTGCCTGGCATTGAGACGCTTCGCTGACTCTAAATATGCCAGATTCTTATGGTCAGTGAGAATTGAGACCACAAACTTAGCCCCCTCAAGCCAGTGTCTCCACTCCTCGAGTGCATCCTTAATAGCCAACAATTCCCGGTTACCCACGTCATAATTCATCTCGGCAGGCGAAAATTTACGGGAAAAGTAAGCACAGGGATGAAGGCGATTATCAGACACTCCCATCTGAGAAAGCACTGCCCCAATACCCATATCAGAGGCATCCACCTCCACCACAAAAGGACGCTCTGGATCTGGGTGTCGCAGCACCTTGGCCGAAACAAATGCCCTTTTGAGACGGGCAAAAGCCGCTTTAGCCTCACAAGACCAGTGAGCAACATCCGCCCCTTTCTTAGTGAGTGCCACCAAGGGCGCCACTATAGACGAAAATCCAGCGATAAATCGTCTATAAAAATTCGCAAAGCCCAGGAAACGCTGAAGCGCCTTCAAACTAGTGGGCTGCACCCAATCCAGGACTGCCTGTACCTTGGAACCCTCCATTTGGAAACCTTCTGGGGAGATAATATATCCTAGAAATGCGATTTGCTGAACTTCAAATTCGCACTTCTCCAGCTTCGCCCCAAGCCGGTGGTCTCTGAGTTTCTGGAGGACTAAGCGTACATGCTTCCGATGTTCCTCCAGGGAATGGGAGAAGATTAGGATGTCATCTAAGTATACAACTAAGAATCTATCCAAATATTCCCTGAGCACATCATTCATGAAATCCTGGAAGACTGCCGGGGCATTACAGAGCCCAAAAGGCATCACCAAATATTCATAATGCCCTGAGTGGGTATTAAAGGCAGTCTTCCATTCATCCCCCTCTCTTATTCGGATTAGATTGTACGCACCGCGTAGGTCAATCTTAGAAAAAATGGTGGCAGTACGAAGCTGGTCAAACAAGACCGAAATGAGAGGCAGTGGGTATGAGTTTTTAATCGTGATACGGTTCAATTCCCTGAAGTCGATGCAGGGTCGCAACGAACCGTCCTTTTTACCCACGAAGAAGAACCCCGACCCAACTGGAGACTGTGAAGGTCTGATAAATCCCTTAGCCAAGTTCTCCTGAATGTACTCTGCCATAGCCTGAGTCTCAGGACGTGACAGGGAGTACAACCTGCTCTTGGGAAGCTTAGCATTTGGCAACAAATCAATGGCACAGTCATAGGGGCGATGGGGAGGTAGTACCTCTGCAACTTTTTTGGAGAACACGTCCGCAAAATCTGCATAACACCCTGGCAATCCTGGCAAACTTAGCTGCGAGAGCCTGACTGGAAGGCTCAAGCAACTCCTGAAACAATCAGTACCCCAACTAAGAATCTCCCCAGAGACCCAGTCAAATTGAGGATTGTGGGCCCTTAACCAGGGTAACCCCAACACCAATGGGGCAAAAGTACAGACAGTCACATAAAAGGACAATTTTTCAGAGTGTGTGGCTCCAATAAACAAAGAAATCTGGCTAGTGCAAGAGGTAATTTTACCTTGGGATAATGGTTCCCCGTTTAACCCACAAATCTCAATTTCCGATGCCAAGGGTACTAAGGGAACAGAGTGTTTCAGGGCGAATTGGCGGTCCATAAAAACCCCGTCGGCCCCACTGTCCACAAAGGCCTCAGTCTTGACAGTTTGACCGAGGATCTTCAAGGTCACCGGAATGATAAAAGTCTTCTTGGGAAATTCTGACTTCTGGCCTGACAGGATATTTCCCATCACCCTCAGGCCCTGAAGTTTTCCGGCTTTTCTGGGCATGATACTACCACATGACCTTTATTCCCACAGTACAAACACAACCCCTGCTGTCTCCTCCGCGTCTTCTCACGCGAGGAGAGGCGGGTAGCCCCAATCTGCATAGGCTCCTCAGAAAATTCCTCAGAGTCTGAGGTTCCCTTGGGAAGGAAGGAAATCTCAGTCTCCCTTTCAAGCCTACGCTCTCTCAGCCGTCTATCCACCCGGATGGATAACTGCATGAGCTGATCCAAGCTATCAGGCAAGGGATATTGTACCAGTTGGTCCTTTATCTGGTTAGAAAGACCTCTTCGGTACTGGTGTCTCAGGGCTGGGTCATTCCACTGGGTATCATGGGCCAACCTCCGAAACTCCGTACAGTAAACCTCAACTGGCCTTCGCCCTTGCTTAAGGATCGAAATCTGAGCCTCGGCTGAGGCCGTCTTGTCAGGGTCATCATACAACATGCCCAGTGCCGTAAAAAAAGCATCAACACTTTTAAGCGACGGACAGTCAGGCTGCAACCCATATGCCCAGACCTGTGGGTCTCCTTGTAGCAAGGAAATCACTATGCCCACCCGCTGAATCTCCGACCCAGAAGACTGAGGCCTAAGCCGGAAGTATAGCTTGCAGCTCTCCTTGAAACAAAAGAACTGCGAGCGATCTCCAGAAAAACGATCCGGGAGATTTACTTTCGGCTCCTTAACCCCTGCAGGTGCTGCTGCTGCGGGAGCTCCACCAGCAGCCTGGGAGGTGTGCATTTTAATGGACAAATCATTAAATTGTCGAGTCAGGACCTGCACCTGATCGACCACCTGTTGCAACGTATTTTGAGGGGTATGCTCCATATTCCCACAAAATTTCAACAGGAGTATTAGGCTGCTGAATATGTTATGCACACCAGTGCCTGCAGGAAAGTACTGGTGTCAGAACTGTTATGCACTCCAGTGTCTGCAGGAATGTACTGGTGTTTGAACTGTTATGCAAAACAAATGGACTCACAGACAAACTGGGGAATATGACATAACGTACACAGAAGGTAATAGGGTAACAAAATACACACAAAGTGAACAGAGAAGCCCAGAGGCTAAGGAACTGGGTATCTCCCTTGTATTAGAACTGCACAGATGGAAAAAGCAAGATGTTGTGTTTTAATACATAGAGAACCCGAAATGCTGTTGCTAAGGGCAACAGCAAAACCCTAAAGGGTTACCAACGGGTGTGGCAGTAAACTCCTTGGTCAGAGATGGAATGATAGACACAAGGAGAGTCTCCACAATCCTATTTCTCACTTGCAGTGCACAGGTTTTAGCTTACTGCCACTAAACTGACCCCTGACACCTAGCACAGTGAGACAGGATTAGACAGGCAAGTCTTAGAATACAGCCGCAAACTTGCTAAGTTCACAGAGTAGTAACAGAACCCCAGCAAGCTAAACGACTGACTCCAGTCTTACTGCTAGGTCTGGATTGGCAGAGTGTAATACCAAATCCCCAGGCCTATTTGCAGTAAGCAACAAACAAATACAAAGCTACACAGTACTGGCTAACTTTCATGAACTGACTAACCAACAAAGATTCAGCAGCATCTGCTTACCCTGAAAAGAGGCCTTATAAAGCAGGTGCTGTCCACGCCCCACTCAGACCTCACAGACTGTGAGCACAAAAACCAGCACCGGATCCCCTGCCGTGCACAGAGCCTATAACCACTGCACAGCAAAAGACCCGAACCGGATTATCAGCTGCGCTCAGGTTACTCCACTAGCACTTGTCTCCCGGTTGCCATGACGACGTGGCAGCACAGGGCAGGAGACCCTAACAGCGAGTTTACACCCAAAAACACTCACAGGAACTCACATATGTAATAGCCTCAAACTCTGTAATTCACAGGCTATTACATTTGCGACTTATGGGACAAACTCGCACCTTCAAACTGTTTGAGAAGGTGCCAATTTGATCCCGCACAAACACTTGCATCTTATTACATTTGGTCTCAAATCCAGGGGCGTTTTAAGAGAGGAGGGGACCAGCTTGCAGCCTCCGTTGCAGGCCCCCTCCTCACCGGCAGCTAGTAGACGCTGGCATAATGCCAGAATCTACTGCGCATGCGCAGGTCACTGGGAACATGGCGCCCACATCTCCAGTGTGCATGTGCAAATCACTTGAAAATGGCCATTTTCCAAGTGATTTGTGCCCGCAATGTAGGGCCGCCACTGCAGTATTCCAGAGGGTAGGTATACTAAATGGGTGCAGTGTGTGCAGTAATTTAATAACAATTTTACCCTGATGGTGAGTGCCAGGCTATCCTATTAAAGCCTGATTATTTGTGCTACTATCGCCTGATAACACATGGGATCCGGAATAAGTTCCCAGAGCCATGTGTTATCGTGGCTCTGAAGGGCATTTTATCTGGTATTATGTGTGTCAGCATCCAGAGATCAGCAAGCCAGCGTCAGGGCTAATAAGATAGCCTCTTGCGATTATATTAGCTTCTAAAAGGATATAGACCTTTACTGTTGCAGTGCATTGTTTTCATAATCTTCACACGCATGGGGTGGATGGGGGGTGGACTCCACACATGCACAAGTTGGGCAAACACTTTAGACAATGTAATTTTAAGGGAACAAGCCCCCCACAAGAAACTTTCCCCAAAAGTTAATCCTGTGACCTGGGCTCTTTGTAGGGGTTGGTATTGATATCCCGACAGTCACTATGACAACTGTCAGCAACATCCTGACTGTCAAAAGTTTTTTAACCTTACTCCTAACCAACCTTTCAAGCAGCCTATACCTAACCGTCCCCTTCAACAGCCTAACCCTAATCATCCCCTCCCGCAGCCTTACCTTAACCGCCCCCCCCACAGTGTAACCCTAACCGTCTCCTCCGCAGCCTTACCCTAACCATCCCCTTCCACAGTGTAACCGTAACCATCTTCTCCCGCAGCCTTACCCTAACCGTCCCCTCCCACAGTGTAACCCTTACCGTCTCCTCCGCAGCCTTACCCTAACCGTCCCCTCCCACAGTGTAACCCTAACCATCTCCTCAGCAGCCTTACCCTAACCATCCCCTCACACAGTGTAACCGTAACCATCTTCTCCTGCACCCTTACCCTAACTGTCCCCTCCCACGGTGTAACCCCAACCGTCTCCTCCGCAGCCTTACCCTAACCATCCCCTCGCACAGTGTAACCGTAACCGTTTTCTCCCGCAGCCTTACCCTCACCGTCCCCTCCCACAGTGTAACCATATCCGTCCCCTCAAGCAGCTTAACCCTAAACCCCCCACCATAACCTATATTTACCATCAGGATCCCCCAGGATTCTGACTGTCAGGATCACCCTGTCCAGATTCTGACTTTCAGGACCCAGTGTAACCCTAACCATCTCCTCAGCAGCCTTACCCTAACCATCCCCTCCCACAGTGTAACCGTAACCATCTTCTCCTGCAGCCTTACCCTAACCGTCCCCTCCCACAGTGTAACCCTTACCGTCTCCTCCGCAGCCTTACCCTAACCGTCCCCTCCCACAGTGTAACCCTAACCATCTCCTCAGCAGCCTTACCCTAACCATCCCCTCCCACAGTGTAACCGTAACCATCTTCTCCTGCAGCCTTACCCTAACCGTCCCCTCCCACAGTGTAACCCTAACCGTCTCCTCTGCAGCCTTACCCTAACCGTCCCCTCCCACGGTGTAATCCTATCCGTCTCCTCCGCAGCCTTACCCTAACCGTCCCCTCCCACAGTGTAACCCTAACTGTCTCCTCCGCAGCCTTACCCTAACCATCCTCTTCCACAGTGTGACCGTCTTCTCTCGCAGCCTTACCCTAACCGTCCCCTCCCACGGTGTAACCCCAACCGTCTCCTCCGCAGCCTTACCCTAACCATCCCCTCGCACAGTGTAACTGTAACCGTCTTCTCCCGCGGCCTTACCCTAACCATTCCCTCCCGCACTGTAACCATATCCGTCCCCTCACGCAGCTTAACCCTAAACCCCCCACCATAACCTATATTTACCATCAGGATCCCCCAGGATTCTGACTGTCAGGATCCCGCTGTCCGGATTCCGACTTTCAGGACCCTTTGTAGTTATACTGTATCTTTCAGTACGTAATGGACTATGACAGTATAAGTATATACAAATACAAGTTTTATGAGGTGTAATACTCTATAACTTTCATTTAAATGATGACGATATTAGAAATCAGTTTGGAGTTCTGTTATCTGTTTAGAGGTCACATGTTAATGTACATGGAATCAGAACAGTATGTAAACAATACATTTATCACAGCACTGTGAAGTTTTATACTTATTTAAGTTTCTATTATTCCTTATATAACCTTTTTTTTCATGGTCCTGCGAGCACAGTAACAATATTGCGAGTGATAAAAGCAGTGTCTGAATAGGTGTTACATATTTTTGTTTCTAGCAAGAGAAATCTTTGATAACTTCCACCTGTTACCCTTTTCATCTACTTTGCAAAAAATAAGTTTACCTTTGACTAGCATGACATAGAGATAAATCTTTTTTTGGCTTTGTTTTATTTTGCAGCAACAGCAGTGTCTAAGATTTCTCTTTTTTAGGGATTTTATCTTCAAGCCTTAACAAGATGCAGATGCAATCTTTCTTTTTTCTTCTAAATAATGCAGTGTTTGATCTTGTTTCCTACCATTATAAAACTGTATATCATGATGTGGGGTTACAGTCGTTAGGTTGACACAACTTAGGTCAACACTCATTAGGTCGACCACTGAAGGTCGACAATGCCATTAGGTCGACATGACCGCTAGGTCGACGTGTACTAGATTGATAGGTCAAAAGGTCGACATGAGCTTTTCACATTTTTGTAATTTTTTGGATTTTTTCATACTTAACGATCCACGTGGACTACGATTGGAACGGTAATCTGCAAAACCTTGCCCGAAGCATGGCGAGTGAAACAAGCCATGCGAGGGGACACGGTGCACTAATTTGGGTTCCCCGTCACTTTATGGAGAAAACGACACTAAAAACAGTCAAAAACCTCATGTCGACCTTTTGACCTATCGACCGAGTACATGTCGACCTAAGCTGTGTCTATCCAACGACCCATACCCCATGATGTGTTAGGTTTCTTACAATATACTGTACATTTATTTTTAAAGGAACACTTGCACAAAACAGGATTATTTTAATTGTTTATTAAAAAAATATTTTATATGGCAGTGTGCTTGTAGGTTATCAGTCATATGTTTCTTCATGTGACGTGTGTAATATATGATTATGTGTGTTTTTCAGTTTATACTATGCTTTTCTGTACCTTATCACTTAATAATGTTTTCTATTTTTTTATTTTACTGAACTAATTTATAGGTTGAAAAGATTACACTCCAACTTGTAGTAATATGTATATAGCATGTGTCCTTTGTGGATGGACTATTTCAAGCTCATTTTAAATAGTGATAGCAACATTTTTAGGCACAAAGCCAAATATAAATGTAAAAATAAAATTTTTATGAAAAAAAAGGAAAGTATTGTTCGCCATGTACATAAATCCACAATTATTCAGGCACAGTTATCATGATTAGCTGAATCAGCAAAGCTAGGTATACATTATACAATTATCTAAGCGCCTTGAGTCCTATTGGAGAAAGAGCGCTATATAAATAAAATTATTATTATTATTATTATTATTATCTAGGCAATCCACCTGATATCAGCGGATCGGCCAAATAATTGTATTGTGTATTCGTGAGACCAATCAGACATGACAGTATGTCTGAGAGATCTAAATTGGTCGGCTGCATCGGGCAATGGGGGTCATTCAGAGTTGATCGCTCGCTGCCGTTTTTCACAGCATAGCGATCAGGCTGAAAACCGGCAGTTCTGCGCATGCGTATGGGCCGCAGGGCGCACGCGCCAAGTAATTTCACACAAAACAAAGCAATTTTATACAGGGGCGAGCGACGCTTTTCAGTCGCTCTGCTGATCGGTCAGTGATTGACAGGAAGTGGGTGTTTCTGGGCGGAAACTGACAGTTTTCCGGGAGTGTGCTAAAAAATGCAGGCGTGTCAGGCTAAAATGCAGGAGTCGCTGGAGAAACGGGGGAGTGGCTGGCCGAACGCAGGGCGTGTTTGTGACGTCAAACCAGGAACTAAACAGTCTGCAGTGATGGCAATCTAGGAGTAGGTCTGGAGCTACTCAGAAACTGCAGGAAAAGATTTTCGAGCAGTTCTGCTAATCTTTCGTCCGCTATTCTGCTAAGCTAAGATACACTCCCAGAGGGCGGCGGCCTAGCGTTTGCAATACTGCTAAAAGCAGCTAGCGATCAACTCGGAATGAGGGCCAATGTGTGTACTACTGCCGCTAACTGACCGATACTACTTCTGTTCCTCACAGGGGTCCTCCCCATTGGAGAAATGCCGATATCATGGGCCATACACAGAGCAATATCTCACAGTGTACAGTCAGTGGTGAATTTCCCAGTAGGCACATGAGGCATGTGCCTAGGAACGGCACTTGGATGCTTGTGTTGGTACTGTCAGCACAAATTATACCAATAACTGCAAAATATTTCCACTGTACTGTACCATATGCCATCTTGAATGGAATGTAAATGGGTTGGACATGCACATACTGCCCCTGTAAGCTGTCCTACTTAGTAACTCTATATATTAGTATTTTATTAAATTGGCTATCATCAAATGAGGGCCTATAACCAATCAATAAAAATAATAAAATTAGGCAGGCAGGGGGCGGCCATTACTGTTGTGCCTAGGGGTGAACTCACCCCTAAATCCGCCCATCTGTGTACAGTATAGCCACAATAGCTGCTGGGTGTCAGACTGTATTTTATATATTTAATTATGTATGCTCAGCTTTAAAGTACTGTAAAAAAAAAAGAGATAACTATGCAGTATCTATTTTTTGCTATGATTGACTAACCCATTTCTGAATGATTATAAATACATTAGACAGGTAATTACAGTTCTCTTACGTCCTTGGGGATACCGGGAATCTTAAAAATGTATAAACAAGCGCTGTTTTTGTGTGTGGCACCTGAAAAAAAAAGATTGGTTAGTGGTAATGTTTACAGCTCCTTTTGGAGCTTTTTTTGTGATGACCAGTCCGTGAAGAAACAACCTAACTTTCCCTACCTTGCTCCCGGCCATGGGATTCCTCAGCCAGGTGGAGCCCGGCTGTCCGTGGCGAGTTGTTGAGTCAGTGTCTCCCCGCCGCTGCGTCCAGCGGTGAGAGACGTGGGGCTGGGTGGTGAGAATGGTGTGAGCGGGTGACGTCACTTAGCGCTCGGCGATCCTCCGGTTGGTGTTCTTAGCGTCTCTTCTGGTCAGCACTTGTCCAATAACGTGTTTCGTGCTATTTCCAGCACTTTATCAAAGATGGAATGGATTAAAAGTTCTGTCTTTTTATACATAAATCTTTATTCAGAAAAACGTCACTTCCGGTCCGGAAAAACGTCACTTCCGGTCCGGAAGTTGTAAAAAAACGAGCGGGATCCGCATGGTTAAGAGAGAAAAAATTTTTTATTTTTTTTTAAATACTTAAAAACTGTACAGGTGCCACACAAAAAGTTTTTTGGATATATTGTTTATAAAAATACATTTAATTCAATATCTATATTGTGACCACGTGGTTGTAGTGTTTGGAGCTTGAACATCCATTTGCTTTCATTTTTCTTAAGTTCAGTTATTAGGTCTCCTCCTCTCCAATTATTCTTCACCTTTTGAATTGGAAGAAATGTCAACCCTGTTGGGTCTTTATTGTGCTTTTCCAAAAAATGGTTAGAAAGGCTATGGGTTGTGAGTCCTCTTTTTACGTTGTAGATGTGCTCTGCAAATCTGATTTTGGCCTTCCTTTTTGTTTGGCCTACATACTGATGTCCACAGGGACAGGTGGCAAGATATATAATACCTTCAGTATCACAGGAAAGGTGATCAAAAATGGTGTAACTTTTTCCAGTGGTAAATGATGTACATGTGGTTAAAGGTTGAGTGGATTTTTCTTTGTTATTTTTACAAGCTTTGCAGTTCAAACACCGAAAAAATCCCTGTGTGTGTTTGGAAGTTTGCTGGTTGATGTTCCTTAATGTACTTGAAACTATCGTCTGTTTTATATTCTTAGCCCTTCGGTATATTATCTGCGGTTTAGTCGGTAATATAGGTTTTAGAATGTCGTCCAGTAAAAGGACATGCCAGTGAGTTCTTATCATGTTCTCCACCACCTTTATGTTGCTGTTGAATTGTGTGATGAAGGGAATGGAAGGGGCCGCATTTTCTTTTTTCTTTTTGTATTTTATTAATTCCTTTCTCTCCATCTTTTTTACCTTGTTGATTTCTTGTTCCAGTTTCTTTTCATGATATCCCTTTTCCATGAATTTTCTTTTCATTTCTCCACTTTGTGTTTCAAATGTACTCAAGTCCGTGCAATTTCTTCTGAGTCTCTGAAATTGTCCTCTTGGGATATTGGAGATCCAGTTTTTGTGGTGATTGCTTGTTACTGGGAGCATGTTATTTCCATTAACTGTTTTTATATGAGTCCTTGTATATATGGTATGGTCGTTAATGTATATTTCTAAATCTAAGAAATTGATCTTATCTTTACTTGATGTTGTGTCGAATTCCAAATTAGTTGAATTATTATTGATGTATGTTTTGAATTCTTCCAATTTTTCTTCGGTCCCGGTCCATATAAAAAAAATATCGTCTATATACCGATACCAACATCTGAGGAATGTGATGTATTGGTTGTTTGTCCAGATATGATCATCTTCCCACTTGGCGAGAAATAAGTTGGCGTAACTTGGTGCTAGAGATGTGCCCATTGCCGTACCACATTTTTGTAAATAGAACTTGTCATCGTTCCAAAAGTAATTGTGTGTTAGTACAAACTCAATGTTCGACAAGATGAAATTTATTTGTTGGTTGGTTAGACTTGTACTGTTAGAGAGAATAAACCTGGTATGGGCACATCCTATCTCGTGTGAAATACAGGTGTATAGAGATTTGACATCTGTAGTACATAGTATGAAATGATCTTCCCATTGTATTTGTTCCAATTTTTGTAATATGCTTGTAGTGTCTTGGAGGTAACTTTTCTGTTCAGTGACTAGTTCTTGAAGAAAGAAGTCTGTATATTTTGATAGGTTCGATGTGACAGAATTTATTCCAGACACAATTGGTCGACCTGGAGGATTTTGACAGTCCTTATGGATTTTCGGTAGGCAGTAGAAAGTTGGTATTTTGGGATGTTTTTCCAAGATGAATTCATATTCTTTTCTGTTTATGATCCCGATCTCGAGCCCTTCTTCCAGATGTGCTTCTAGCTCTTGGAGATACTTGGCTGTGGGATCTTGTTTTAGAACCTCATACGTTGTTGAATCTGAGAGGAGTCTTTCAATTTCTTTTTCATACATTTGACGTCCCATGATAACTACTCCTCCACCTTTATCTGCCGCTTTGATGACTATGGTGGTATCTTCTCGCAGTTCTATCAGAGCTCTTTTCTCTTCTTTAGAGATGTTTTGTTTTATTTTTTGATTATCTGGAATCTTGTTTATTTCCTCCTCGAGTAGTCTCTTGAAAGTATCAATGTGTGAACCTTTACAGTGTGTAGGGTTGAATGTTGAGGTTGGTCTTAGTGTGGAGTGTAGAAATTGATCCTCTGGATGATTATTGGTGTTGTTATCTTGTTTAGCAAAATGTTTTTTAATACATAATTTGCGTACAAATTTTTGTACATCAATATAGAGGTCAAATTTGTTGATCTTAGATTGTGGGGCAAACTTGAGGCCTTTTTGGAGTATTTTTGTTTGTGGATCTGTTAATACTTTGTCACTTAAATTAAATATGGTTGGTTTGTCTGTTACTTGTGGATTTTTCTTCTTGTTCCTGCTACCTCCTCTCGTTCCTCTCCTTCTATATGTTGTCCTCCTTTGAGTTTCTTGTTCTTTGGTGTGCCTACATCTGGGGGCTTCCTCACACCATGGCTCACGTCTAAAAAATACTCCTCCTCATCTTCTGAGTCTTCCTCACTTTCTTCACAGTGATTCCTTTTCGTGGAGTATTTTCTCGGTTGATGTGTTTTCTCTAAGTTTTTTTCTTGTATTGTATGTAGAAGAGCTTTGTATTGGTCATCTTCGTCTTGTATAGCTTGTTTTTGACCTTGTCTGTAAGAATTCTGCATAAGCTGATATGTGTTTTGGTAGGAGAAGTTATTTTTATTGTACGGTGGATATGTTCTATTTCTTGCAAACGTTGGATTCGCCTTGATCAGTGGTTCTTTCCATCTTATTCTATTCATTTGGCCTTGAATTGAGGGAGATTCTTTATTCGTCTGAAAA
Source organism: Pseudophryne corroboree (assembly GCF_028390025.1). Taxonomy (NCBI): domain Eukaryota; kingdom Metazoa; phylum Chordata; class Amphibia; order Anura; family Myobatrachidae; genus Pseudophryne; species Pseudophryne corroboree. Next base: position 641,925,011 of record NC_086447.1, on the reverse strand, counting down.
TTTCTCCATCTTGGATTTTTGGATGGATATTCTTGATTTTCCTGTAGTTTTTTCCATTTTTGTTCATGTTGTGGTCGGGTGTTCTGAGTGGTTCTTTTTGTATTCTTGTTTTGTATATATAGTTCTTGTTCTTCTAAATCTCGTTTGAATTTTCTTTGTTTTTGTAATGTGATGTCTTCTTCTAATTTTCCTATTTTATCGTTAGTCATCTTCATTAATTTGCCAAAATCCTCCATTTTGGCGAGTGATTCAAATCTTTTTTCATATGTCTGAATACTCTCATAGGTGGCGTTGAGTGTGATTTCTCTAACTTCCACTATTAATTTGATTAGCTCAGTGGAACAGTTGTCTAAAATTCTGTTCCATTTTTCATGAAAGTTTGATTGTGTGGGAATGAACGTTGCGGTCTTATTTATTCGCAGCACTCTAGGTATCATATCATTTTCCATATATTTTTTTAAAGTTGTAATTTCCCACCATTGTTTCAGTTCTTGGGTATATAACTTTTCTAGTTTCATGAATTGACTGAAAAAACCTTCATTTTCTGCTGGAATTTCCGTTGGTGTTAATGTTTTTGAAAAAATTGTGTCTATATTTTTTCTCTTGTTTGCATATGACATATGAATTGATGTATACTGTGGCATGTTGTGGATAGCTGCAGAAAACAGTATGGGTTACCTATATAGAGAAAAAATGTTTTCTGCGCTGTGATTGAGCTGCTTGTTGGAAAAAAGGGGGAATTATAAAAATGTATAAACAAGCGCTGTTTTTGTGTGTGGCACCTGAAAAAAAATATTGGTTAGTGGTAATGTTTACAGCTCCTTTTGGAGCTTTTTTTGTGATGACCAGTCCGTGAAGAAACAACCTAACTTTCCCTACCTTGCTCCCGGCCACGGGATTCCTCAGCCAGGTGGAGCCCGGCTGTCCGTGGCGAGTTGTTGAGTCAGTGTCTCCCCGCCGCTGCGTCCAGCGGTGAGAGACGTGGAGCTGGGTGGTGAGAATGGTGTGAGCGGGTGACGTCACTTAGCACTCGGCGATCCTCCGGTTGGTGTTCTTAGCGTCTTTTCTGGTCAGCACTTGTCCACTAACGCGTTTCGTGCTATTTCCAGCACTTTATCAAAGATGGAATGGATTAAAAGTTCTGTCTTTTTATACATAAATCTTTATTCAGAAAAACGTCACTTCCGGTCCGGAGTGGAGGAGTAGTTATCATGGGACGTCAAATGTATGAAAAAGAAATTGAAAGACTCCTCTCAGATTCAACAACGTATGAGGTTCTAAAACAAGATCCCACAGCCAAGTATCTCCAAGAGCTAGAAGCACATCTGGAAGAAGGGCTAGAGATCGGGATCATAAACAGAAAAGAATATGAATTCATCTTGTAAAAACATCCCAAAATACCAACTTTCTACTGCCTACCGAAAATCCATAAGGACTGTCAAAATCCTCCAGGTCGACCAATTGTGTCTGGAATAAATTCTGTCACATCGAACCTATCAAAATATACAGACTTCTTTCTTCAAGAACTAGTCACTGAACAGAAAAGTTACCTCCAAGACACTACAAGCATATTACAAAAATTGGAACAAATGCAATGGGAAGATCATTTCATACTATGTACTACAGATGTCAAATCTCTATACACCTGTATTTCACATGAGATAGGATGTGCCCATACCAGGTTTATTCTCTCTAACAGTACAAGTCTAACCAACCAACAAATAAATTTCATCTTGTCGAACATTGAGTTTGTACTAACACACAATTACTTTTGGAACGATGACAAGTTCTATTTACAAAAATGTGGTACGGCAATGGGCACATCTCTAGCACCAAGTTACGCCAACTTATTTCTCGCCAAGTGGGAAGATGATCATATCTGGACAAACAACCAATACATCACATTCCTCAGATGTTGGTATCGGTATATAGACGATATTTTTCTCCTATGGACCGGGACCGAAGAAAAATTGGAAGAATTCAAAACATACATCAATAATAATTCAATTAATTTGGAATTCGACACAACATCAAGTAAAGATAAGATCAATTTCTTAGATTTAGAAATATACATTAACGACCATACCATATATACAAGGACTCATATAAAAACAGTTAATGGAAATAACATGCTCCCAGTAACAAGCAATCACCACAAAAACTGGATCTCCAATATCCCAAGAGGACAATTTCAGAGACTCAGAAGAAATTGCACGGACTTGAGTACATTTGAAACACAAAGTGGAGAAATGAAAAGAAAATTCATGGAAAAGGGATATCATGAAAAGAAACTGGAACAAGAAATCAACAAGGTAAAAAAGATGGAGAGAAAGGAATTAATAAAATACAAAAAGAAAAAAGAAAATGTGGCCCCTTCCATTCCCTTCATCACACAATTCAACAGCAACATAAAGGTGGTGGAGAACATGATAAGAACTCACTGGCATGTCCTTTTACTGGACGACATTCTAAAACCTATATAACCGACTAAACCGCAGATAATATACCGAAGGGCTAAGAATATAAAACAGACGATAGTTTCAAGTACATTAAGGAACATCAACCAGCAAACTTCCAAACACACACAAGGATTTTTTCGGTGTTTGAACTGCAAAGCTTGTAAAAATAACAAAGAAAAATCCACTCAACCTTTAACCACATTTACATCATTTACCACTGGAAAAAGTTACACCATTTTTGATCACCTTTCCTGTGATACTGAAGGTATTATATATCTTGCCACCTGTCCCTGTGGACATCAGTATGTAGGCCAAACAAAAAGGAAGGCCAAAATCAGATTTGCCGAGCACTTCCGGACCGGAAGTGGCGTTTTTCCGGACCGGAAGTGACGTTTTTCTGAATAAAGATTTGTGTATAAAAAGACAGAACTTTTAATCCATTCCATCTTTGATAAAGTGCTGGAAATAGCACGAAACGCGTTAGTGGACAAGTGCTGACCAGAAGAGACGCTAAGAACACCAACCGGAGGAACGCCGAGCGCTAAGTGACGTCACCCGCTCACACCATTCTCACCACCCAGCTCCACGTCTCTCACCGCTGGACGCAGCGGCGGGGAGACACTGACTCAACAACTCGCCATGGACAGCCGGGCTCCACCTGGCTGAGGAATCCCGTGGCCGGGAGCAAGGTAGGGAAAGTTAGGTTGTTTCTTCACGGACTGGTCATCACAAAAAAAGCTCCAAAAGGAGCTGTAAACATTACCACTAACCAATCTTTTTTTTTCAGGTGCCACACACAAAAACAGCGCTTGTTTAAACATTTTTATAATTCCCCCTTTTTTCCAAAAAGCAGCTCAATCACAGCGCAGAAAACATTTTTTCTCTATATAGATACCGGGAATCTATTTAGTACCATGGGGTATAGATGGGTCCACTAGGAGCCTTGGGCACTTTAAGAATTTGAAAGTGTGCGCAGGCTCCTCCCTATATGCCCCTCCTACCAGACTCAGTTTAGAAAATATGCCTGGAGGAGCCGGTCACGTCGCTGGAAGCTCCTGAAGAGTTTTCTGCATTTATTTTATCTGTTTGTTATTTTCAGGCAGGCTGGATGGCACCAGCCTGCCTGCTACGTGGGACTTAGGGGGGGAACGGCCCAAGCTCTTGAAGGGTTAATGGTCCCGTTCCCCGCTGACATGACACTAGCTCCTGAGGGAACTATTCGCAAGCCACACCAAGGCGAGCGTACATTCCCGCAGCACGCCACCACCCCTAGCAGAGCCAGACTATAGAAGAGTGGTGAGTACTGAGCCGGTGTCCCAGTTAGCGGGTCACCGGCCATTATGGTGGCATGAGGGTATGGAGATGCGTGGCTTTTACATGGGGTGGCTGTGCTCCAGACTCAGCACACAGTGCAGACGCACGGCTTCTGAGGGAGCGAACTGAGTCTCAGTACACTATATGTGTACACAGCACCCAGACTGGCATCACAGACTTAAAAGGCGGCTGACTCTATTTTAGGCACAAAATTACCTCAGCCAGTTTAAAAAAGTACGGGAAGACCGCACGCCATTGAAGGGGCAGGGCTTCACTATGAGCGGATCCAGCAGCTCACCAGCGCCATTTTCCCTCGGCAGTGGACACAGACGCTGACTGACAGGGACGCGAAGCTCCTCTGGAGAGACTCCAGATTACTTCAGTGGTTCCAGGGGGTCATTGCAGGGGGGAGCACTTACTAGTGTACTACAGTAAGTCCCAAATCTGGGTACTTAGTCTGCGACCCGGCTAAGCTTGGCTTTAGCAGTAAGGGCATAGTGCTGGCTCCATACTATCGCTGTGTCTCCCTGGAAGGGCTCTCTGTGGGTTAATTGTGCATTTAACCTGTTCCTGTGTGTGTGTGTGCTGTCACTGTCACAGTATGTCAGACATAGAGTGTGTTTCATGTAAGGCACAGTGTTCCTCTTCTCCAGGGGGTTCACTACAGTGTACTCAGTGCAGTGTACCCTCCCTGGCTAGCAGGGAAGAGCCAGCTTAGCTGGACTCCATTAGGGGAATGATTTCCAATATTTCTACTAAATTGTCCCGCAATGAGAAAGAGACACAATACTTAAGACAATCGATGACTGAGTTTATGAATAGAGACTCAGTACCCAAACCAGTGTCTCAGTCCCCTAGCATTTGTCTGCAAAAACGTCCTTTGGTCCTTATCCGGCAAGCTAACTCTGATGATGAAGGGTCAGGCATGGAGGAGGGGGAGGTGGACTCAGAGGTGGGGGAGGCTACTCTGTCACAGGGAATAGAGGCTCTCATAGAAGCTATCAGAGAAGTTCTGCATATCCCTGATAAGGTGACAGAGGAGACTGAGGAATATTATTTTAATATAAAAAATAAATCTTCAGCCACTTTTCCTGTGCCAAAGGAACTAAATACCCTGTTTGAAGAACTGTGGGTTAATCCTGATAGAGAATTTCAAATCCCTAAAAGGTTGATATCATCTTTTCCTTTTCCTCCTGAGAATAGGAAAAAATGGGAAAATCCACCGATAGTGGATGCATCAGTATCCAGGCTGTCATGGAAAATTGTATTGCATGTCCCTGGTGCAGCCTCCCTAAATGACACGGCTGATCGTAGAATTGAGACTACACTCAAATATTTGTATACAGCTGCTGGGGTGGCCCAGGGTCCCACTATAGCATGTGGGTGGATTACTAAGGCCATTGCCAAATGGTCAGGTAACCTACTTGAGGGGTTAGATACCTTGCCTCAAGGGGAGATTATTTTACTACTGCAACATATACAGGACTCTGTGAATTTTATAGTGGAAGCCATAAAAGAAATAGGCTTGCTTAATGCACGCACCACTGCTATGGCAGTGTCAGCATGCAGAGGCTCATGGCTACGCCAGTGGACTGCTGATGCAGACTCCAGGAAAGGTGTGGAAGGCCTACCCTTCACAGGAGAGGCCTTATTGGAGATGAACTAGACAAGTGGATCTCCAAAGCTACTGCGGGTAAGTCCACATATCTTCCTTATGCAGCTCCCCCAGCCAGAAAGGCCTACTCAGGACCTAATCTACAGTCCTTTCAGACTGCCAAGTTTAAGGGCAAAACCAGAGGTTCGTCTACAGCCACCAGAGGTGCAAGAGGTAAACCACGCAAACCAGCAACTGCCAGTTCACAAGAACAGAGCTCAAGCTCTGCTTCTTCAAAGCCTTCAGCATAACGGTGGACCGCGATGCCTGGAAGACTGGCAGGTGGGAGCCCGACTAAAATTTTTCAATCACATCTGGAAAGGTTCGTACCAGGATCCCTGGGTCATAGATCTTATTTCCCAGGGCTACAGACTGGAGTTTCAGGAGCTCCCACCTCACAGATTCTTCAAATCACGCTTACCAGTTTCACAAGAGGCAAGTATAACTTTACAGGACGCCATTCAAAAACTTATACAGACTCACATCATTGTTCCAGTTCCACCTCATCTGCAAAAGAACAAGGGATATTATTCCAACTTGTTTGTAGTACCGAAACCGGACGGTTCAGTAAGACCGATTTTTAACCTCAAGTCGTTAAACCCATACTTACGAGTGTTCAAATTCAAAATGGAGTCTCTGAGAGCGGTGATCTCAGGTCTGGATGAGGGGGAATTCCTAATGTCCCTGGATATCAAGGATGCATACTTTCACATTCCAATCTGGCCGCCTCATCAGGCTTATCTACGGTTTGCGGAAGAAAAATGATTTTGTTAACGTGTTTAGTATAACAATTAAATACCAGCTGTCTCCAATGATTACATCACTTCCCCTATAAAAGGGTTATCAGTCTCAATGTCACATCACCTTTGACAAAGCTGCCTGGAGCAGTGAAACGCGTTAGGTTGAGATCTGTGTGGACATCTGACAACCAGCACCATCACTACGCCACCATCTACAGTCAGGACCCTGTATTCCTTTGCCTCCGTGAACCTCCTCCGGCATTGCCACTGCCTAGTACATCCACAGGAGAACCCATACAAATGGAACACGGAGTTCCGAGTGAACTGTGAACCAGGACCCCAACAACTGTTGCCGTTGCCATACGGACTTGTACCTTACGGGAGCCTCTTTAAACGGAACACAGACTTGGCAACCACATCCAATTGGATGAATTATTATACATCTGGTCCGTTATTTTGACTGTATATGTGCTGGTTTTTAAAATAAGTTGATGAGTGCTAAACTTACCAGTTGGTGTCAGTATCAATAGATTTATAAGTCCACCTGAAGTCACTATCGAGACACATTATATCTTAATTGCATGTTTTCGAATTGTCCAAGTCTTTTTTAAAGAAAACTTATTATTAAATATTTACCATTTTTAGATTACACTGTGTCATTGAGCGCTGTATATCTTTTTTCTTCCTCTTGTTATTGAAAGGGTTTGACTACCCCTTATTTATTCAGCTGCTAGGAAAAGCACACTCATCACAGCGCCTGTATATATACTTGATATATATAACTTTGCATTATCTACGGTTTGCCACTGCCACTACCAGTTCCAGGCCCTGCCATTTGGTCTCTCCATGGTACTGAGAGTGTTCACCAAGGTGAAAGCAGAGATGGTGTTTCTACTCCGCAAACAAGGAGTGAACATAATTCCGTACCAGACTACTCCTGGATCACGGGTGGATTCTGAACTTACCAAAATCTCACCTTGAACCGACGCAGAGGCTTCCTGGGAATTATACTGGACACAGAGTCTCAGAGAGTGTTCCTTCCCTTGGAAAAGGCTATGGTAATCCAGTTGATGGTTTGGGCTGTCCTGAAGCTAACCCGGATCTCGGTGCATCTGTGCATTTGCCTTCTGGGGAAAATGGTGTCCTCTTACGAGGTGCTTCAGTACGGAAGGTTTCATACGAGGCCCTTCCAGCTGGATCTGTTGGACAAATGGTCCAGATCACATCTTCACATGCACCAGAGGATCTCTCTGTCACCTAGAGCCAGAATCTCCCTTCTGTGGTGGCTACAGACGTCTCACCTCGTCGAGGGTCAGAGGTTCGGGATTCAGAATTGAACTCTGCTAACCACAGACGCAAGCCTCAGAGGTTGGGGAGCAGTCACCCAGGGGGTGCAGTTTCAAGGAAGATGGTCAAGTCGGGAAGTTGTCCTTCCAATAAACATCCTGGAATTCAGGGCAATCTACAACGCCCTTCTGCAGGCCTCATCTCTACTTCATAATCATGCCATTCAGGTCCAGTCGGACAATATAACGGCAGTAACGTACATAAACTGACAGGGTGGAATGAAAAGCAGAGCAGCAATGTCAGAGGTGTCAAGAATTCTCCTCTGGGCGGAAAAACACGCCATTGTGTTGTCGGCGGTCTTCATTCCGGGAGTAGACAACTGGGAAGCAGACTTCCTCAGCAGACACGACCTGCACCCGAGGGAGTGAGGCCTCCACCCGGAGGTGTTCTGGTGGTTGACACATCGGTGGGGATATCCACAGATCGACATGATGGCCTCTCGACTCAACAAGAAGCTCAAGCGGTATTGTTCCAGGTTGAGGGATCCACAAGAAGTGGCGGTAGATGCACTGACAACTCTGTGGGTCTACTACTGGTGTACATGTTTCCTCCACTTCCTCTGATCCCAAGAATTCTAAAGAGAATGAAAAGGGAAAAGGTTCAAGCAATCCTCATTGCTCCGGACTGGCCTCGAAGGGCCCGGTATGCGGATCATCTTGAGATGCTGATCAAAGATTCGTGACCTCTAACTCTTCACGAGGATCTTCTGTAACAGGACCCGTTCGTCTATCAAGATTTACCGTGGCTACGTTTAACGGAATGGAAGTTGAATGGCTGATTCTAGCCAGGAAAGGGATTCCTGACAAGGTCATCCCGATTATGATCCAAGCCAGGAATGGGGTAACGTATAAACATTACCACCGTATATGGAGGAAGTATGTCTCTTGGTGTGAGAGCAGACAATATTCTGTGGTGGATTTTCATCAGGGACGTCTCCTGCTTTTTCTGCAGTCGGGAGTGGATGTGGGCCTACGCCTAGGCTTCATTAAAGTCCCCATTTCGGCCTTGTCTGTATACTTTCAGAAACAATTGGCTTCTCTCCCTGAGGTCCAGATATTCTTGAAAGGTGTTCTTCACATCCAGCCTCCTTTTGTGCCTCCCACAGCACCTTGGGATCTCAATTTGGTGCTGCAGTTCTTCCAATCAGACTGGTTTGAACCATTACAGGAGGTTGACGTTAAGTACCTTACGTGGAAGACCGTCACACTGTTGGCCTTGGCTTCAGCAAGATGTGTGTCGGAGCTAGGGGCGTTGTCTCACAAGAGTCCCTACCTAATTTCCCATGAGGACAGAGCTGAATTCAGAACTCCTCAGCAATTTCTTCCTAAGGTGGTGTCCGCGTTTCACATCAACCAACCTATTGTGGTTCCGGCTGTTACGGACACCTCGGCTACTTCAAAGTCTTTGGATGTTGTGAGGGCTTTGAAAGGTGTATGTAAAGAGAACAGCTCTTCAAAGGAAATCCGACTCGCTATTTGTTCTATATGATTCCAATAAAATTGTGTGTCCTGCTTCAAAGCAGTCTATTGCACGCTGGATCAGGCTCACTATCCAGCATGCTTATTCCATGGCAGGATTGCCGGTTCCAAAATCTGTCCAGGCCCACTCTACTAGGTCGGTGGATTCTTCTTGGGCGGCTGCCCGGGGTGTCTCGGCTTTACAGCTCTGCCGAGCAGCTACTTGGTCAGGTTTGAACACATTTGCAAAGTTTTAGAAGTTCGATACTTTGGCCCCTGAGGACCTTCAGTTTGGTCAGTCTGTTCTGCAGGAACCTCAACGCTCTCCCACCCGGTTTGGGATCTTTGGTACTTCCCCATGGTACTAAATGGATTCCCAGTATCCCCAAGGCCGTAAGAGAAAATAGGATTTTAATTACCTACCGGTAAATCCTTTTCTCATAGTCCGTAGAGGATACTGGGCTTCGTTCTTCCTGCACTGTTAATTGGTTAAGTATTCTGGCTGGTTCAGCTGTTGCTGTTCATGTTTCAAATTTAGTTAGCATGGCTTTCCTATTGTTCTGTGTGTGCTGCTTCGTAATCTCACCACTTCTCTTATCTATCCTTCTCTCAAAGTAGGTCTGTCTCCTCGGGCACAGTTTCCTATACTGAGTCTGGTAGGAGGGGCATAGAGGGAGGAGCCAGCGCACACCATCAAATTCTTAAAGTGTCCAAGGCTCCTAGTGGACCCGTCTATACCCCATGGTACTAAATGGATTCCCAGTATCCCCTACGGACTACGAGAAAATGATTTACCGGTAGGTAATTAAAATTAATTTTTTTCCTGTGTGATAAAGATAACTCTATTTTTTTACTTAGTAGAGAAATTATGCTTCTTGTTTCCCTGGATTACCAATGACATCCTTCAAACGGAATACATATGTAATCCTGGCTGATGGGATAACGGCTGTCAGGATCCCGACAGAGGCATCCCGCCGGGTGGAATCCCGTCAGCGAGCTGCACTTACCACGCTTCGGGCTCGTGGCTTGCTGCGCTCGCACACAGGATCTATTCCCACTTGGGTGGTTGCGTGGACCTACCACCCGAGTGGGAATACTGGGCTGGAGTTGGGATTCTGTCCACTGGCATTTTACTGGTTGTCGGTATTCCAGCGTCGTTTGTCTGAACACTGGGATCCAGACAGCTGGTATATTAACCTCATCCCCTTCAAACATATCTCCGTATTTTTAATTATTATATGGTAAATAAGAACTGTAGAACAGAATGACCTACCAATGGAACAGAACAATGTTAAAACACCTATGTAGTACAGTACCTACTGTAAATGGTTCATACAGAGTTTTTCTACTGATTATAAAACATCAGTTATGAGGCACGTGTTTTCCATCATGATCTCTTAATTCAGAAATGCAATTTATAGACTAACTGGTGAACTTGTGCTGTACTGTGCTGCTACATGTTTACTGTTTCATGCTGAGACAACCCTATACATTGCATTTCAACTTGTGTGCTATTTATACTTATTTTCATTTGCCTCACTGCATTCTGTAGAACGACTTAAACAGCGTATAAGGCACAGGTGTGTGGCTGTTTACTCATTCAAATTATATTGCTCATTAATTTAGCATGACATGTGCTGCTGTTTAAACAAGCATTTAGTCATTTCTTTATGCCCATATAAATGGCAAGCAAACTTTCCATTCCACCTTCCAAATTAAAAGGAGCTGCAATATATTTCAGCAGGAATGCCTTCAACTTCAGCTTCTCACTTTTATTGTGTGTCTGCTTTATTTTAAAATGTGTACTAATATTTCTTAATCAAGCATATGGATTGTAAATGACACTTCCATGTATTTTGAAATTGTGTTACTTATTTTAAGACTAAATTAAATAAATAATTAAATAAATAATTAAATAAATAAATAATTAATCAATCAATCAATCAATCAATCCATATATAAATAAAACAGAAATAGGTATTACAAGAGTATATAAGAATGAATAAAAATGAAAAAAAAAAAAGTTGCAAGTGTACATATCTACCCATCACCGCCAACTCTGTGTGTGGTGAGTGCTGTCCAGCACCACCACTATTTGTGCTGCCATTGTAACCACTATTTTATGACATTTTTTCTTACACAGGGTAATGTGAGCACCCCTAATTATTTTTAAAATGTTGGTTCCTATGTATAATCTGTATGTCAGGCATGTCCAAACTGCGGCCCACCAGCTGTTGTGAAACTACATATCCCAGCATGCCCTGACACAGTTTTACTGTCAGAGAATGCTAAAACTGTGTCAGGGCATGCTGGGATGTGCAATTTCTCAACAGCTGGAGGGCCACAGTTTGGACATGCCTGCTGTATGTAGTCAGTGAGTAGCATTAATGCCTATCAGGGCTAGGGTCCCAAGTTTGTTTCAGACTACTTCATTTGTAGTTTGTTGGTTCTCCATGTGTTTGCATAAGTGTGTCACTATATGTATGTATATAATTGATGTATGTGTATATGTTTATGACTATGTGTGACATTATGTTTATATGTATACAAGTGTGTGACTGTATGTGACATGTATGTATGTATGTATGTATGTACATACAGTGTGTGTGTGTGTGTGTGTGTGTGTATGTATATAAGTGTGTGACTATGTATTTATGCAAATCCTCACCAACCATCACAAATTTTGGTGGGACTATTTTGTGAATACTGTCCCACCTGTGGGCTGGAGGGAAGGTAGGGACTCCTGTCACCTTTTGTGCATGTGAGGCTAGGGGCAGCCCAGCAACTGGGTACAGGCAGCCAGTTTAAAGTGAAATGGGAGCGCTATGTGTGGGCACACTCCCTGTTCATGTGCATGCTAATGGCTTACGCACTATGACACGTGTTCCAAATGTTGGTCTTTAGGGCCCCCAGTCTTAAGTGCCCCAGGCCCCCCAAAGCCTTAATCCAGCTCTGTGACTTAGTACTGTAATTGGGAGTGGGGCAATGGAGTTACTAAAACTATTTCATTATTGAATAATAGAGAATTATTGTGCTTACTAACTTATCTGTTTATCCACAGCAGCATGCCAGGAAACAAGGATAAATGAAGCATAGCAGCACAATCAAGATTCACATTTGAGAAGTTGATGCCCAACTTGCCATGTAGGCAGTGATAAAAAAAATAGTATTTGCACTTTGTACTTTAAATGTAAATTCACTTTGTAGAATTGTGATATTTAAGCAGACTTTTGAATCTGTGAAATATAATGAACTCAATTGAAATTATCACATACAATGTATGTGCCTTGCTCTCTGTTATAGATGTAAAAGTTCAGCATTGTTTAATCATGCTTTTTCTCTTATTCTATAGGTAAGTACTTACATTCATGTATTAGTATGACTTGTTTTCTTTACTACATCGTATATTGCTTTTATTTTCTGTTACATGTTGTGATAGACTTTCTGTGAAACCAGTATTAGGCTTTTTTTTATAGTTATCCTTTTTTATGACATGCTTGTAAATTGATACTTTTATTTTGCCTATGTTCTTATTGTTCTGCTGAGCAAAATGTATTTGTTTTTATGTTGACGTTATGAATGCTTTTCAATCATTGAATCACTGAACAAATAACCAGGGCTTAGTGCTCTTTTTAGTATACATGTTTCCTCTAGCATCTGTTTGATTTATTTATAGAAGTAATAACACAATCACGTTGGGTCACATTGCCAATAAGTGCCAAATTCATCCGAGCCTCTGGGCATGTAATCTTTGTCATAGAGTGGTAATAAAACAATAATATTTGGTTTTCACATTGTAAGTCCAATGAACCAGAAACAACAATAGCTAAACAAAAGCCGTCTGTCCAGTATTTTCACTACACCTGGCTGAGAGCTGACATTCCCATTCATTCCTCCTCCTCCTCCCAGTGCCCGAGGGTCAACATGTAGCAAAAGCTATCACCTGAACAAATTATGAACATTTGCCTTCAGGAGGAGCAGAGAGTGTGTAACCATTGCCTTGGGCATACTCATTGCCATCTGGGAGCTGTTTCAACAGGCATTTATGCTTTCTGTTCCATTCCTTTTGAGGTGCCTTAAGGAACAAAGTATTTGCAGATGTGAACTTTATAGTTCAAGTGCATAAAAAATGTTTTCAAGAGTTTGGACATCAATAAATTATATTCTGCTGCTTCAATGATCAATAACTCCAAGCACAGATAACAGACACTGAAAAACTACAGTTTTTTTTTTACTTTTTATTTCAATATATTGAAAATGTTGAGCCTGACATACATACGGCTTTCAGCAGCCAATAAATAATAGTGCTAACTCTCTCTCATGCATTCATGACATGCAAACCAAAAACATGCTCGCTTTTTACAACAATATTCTTATTCTCGCTTTAAAAACAATATTTAAATATTGTATCAGTAACAGAAGATGTGTAATTCAGATGCACATTTGTGGTGACATAATTCAATATAATCGTGACATAATGTTCTTTATATACTGTAGATAAGCTTAATGATACTTTGTAGGATTGCCAAGTCAGCCATTTAAAACCAGGCACAAATGAAATCTACATGCTGCATGATTCACATTGAGGAGCCGATTTATTAAGATATTTTATTTAAAAACAAAAACCATGTAAAAGCTGTAGATTAAAATTTATTTTTGGAACTTTTAGGATTGAGGGCACTCCTGGTCAACCAAAGTAGAGCCCACGGTGTGCCTGCTGTTATATGCTGGTGGTGCCCTCTTTTGGGTAATACCATCAGAAAGATTATGCTGGCTCAGGCGATAGGAAAGATTGCGGCACTGTGCCAAACCCATTTCTATATTCTGCATATGTGCAAATCATCGATATGTAAATTCAGGTAAAAATCTAATTAATGATTAGTTATATCACAGGGCATCTTTGTTTATGATGTTTGCTTGTATCAAACATTCTCTATGGGCTTATTCAGTCTTGGACCCCACCAGTGACTGCCCTGTTATTGTAACATATACCTTGCCCCACTGGTGGCTGCCCTGTTATTGTAGCATTTACAGTTCTGCTCATAAGTTTACATACCCTAGCAGAATTTGTGATTTTCTGGCCATTTGTCAGAGAATATGAATGATAACTCACAAACTTTTCTTTCACTCATGGTTAGTGGTTGGGTGAAGCCATTTATTGTCAAACAACTGTGTTTACTCTTTTTAAATCATAATGACAACATAAACTACCCAAATGACCCTGATCAAAAATGCAATACGTTCCTTATCTTGAAGTGGACGTCCAGAAAAGAATCCGTCCTTACATAGTGTGTGTTCCCTTAAACAGGTTTGCATATGAAACGAGAAAACGAGAAAAAAGGTATCATGTGTAGTACATTCACAAATTTAATAGTATATGACACACATGGAATTACACATCTGACATTCAACAAAGATACATCTGACAATAGGGACTCGCACGGTCCTGTTTAGTGTCATATACTATTAAATTTGTGAATGTACTACACATGATACCTTTTTTCTCGTTTCATATGCAAACCTGTTTAAGGGAACACACACTATTTAAGGACAGATTCTTTTCTGGACGTCCACTTCAAGATAAGGAATGTATTGCATTTTCCTTCCCATACCTATTTCTGTGTAAAGTGATCAGCGCTTGAGGTAACACATTCCCCAATACCCCTATTCTACTGTATTGCATTTGGAGTAATGTGGAGAGATACTCCGTGGGGTTTGTTTGTACCTTAAAGCTGCTTTTGGTATTATTGCGCAATTTTAGGTATCCGAAAAGAGCACTTTTGGTTTTGACCCTGATCAAAAGGTTACATACCCCAATTCTTAATACCGTGTATTGCCCCCTTTAACATCAATGACAACTTGAAGTCTTTTGTGGTAGTTGTGGATGAGGCTCTTTATTTTCTCAGATGGTAAAGCTGCCCATTCTTCTTGGCAAAAAGCCTCCAGTTCCTGTAAATTCTTGGGCTGTCTTGCATGAACTGCACGTTTGAGATCTCCCCAGAGTGGCACAATGATATTGAGGTCAGGAGACTGAGATGGCCACTCCAGAACCTTCACTTTATTCTTCTGTAGCCAATGACAGGTCGACTTGGCCTTGTGTTTTGGATCATTGTCATGTTGGAACGTCCAAGTATGTCCCATGTGCAGCTTCCGGGCTGATGAGTGCAAATTTTCCTCCAGTATTTTCTGATAACATGCTGCATTCATCTTGCCATTAATTTTGGCCAAGTTTCCAGTGCCTTTGTAGCTCACACATCCCCAAAACATCAGCAATCTACCTCCGTGTTTCACAGTAGGAATGGTGTACCTTTCATCATAGGCCTTGTTGACTCCTCTCCAAATGTACCGTTTATGGTTGTGGCCAAAAAGTTCAATTTTGGTCTCATCAGTCCAAATGACTTTGTTCCAGAAGTTTTGAGGCTTGTCTCTGTGCTGTTTGGAGTATTGTAAGTGGGATGCTTTGTGGCATTTGCATAGTAATGGCTTTCTTCTGGCGATTCGACCATGCAGCCCATTTTTCTTTAAATGCCTCCTTATTGTGCATCTTGAAACAACCACACCATTTTTTTTCAGAGACTCCTGTATTTCAGCTGAAGTTATTTGTGGATTTTTCTTTGCATCCCAAACAATTTTCCTGGCAGCTGTGGCTGAAATTTTTGTTGGTCTACCTGACCGTGATTTGGTTTCCATAGAATCCCTTATTTTCCACTTCTTAATTAGAGTTTGAACACTGCTGATTGGCATTCTCAATTGCTTGGATATCATTTTATATCCCTTTCCTGTTTTATACAGTTCAATTACCTTTTCCCGCAGATCCTTTGACAATTCTTTTGCTTTCCCCATGACTCAGAATCCAGACACGTCAGTGCAGCACTGGACGAAAGATGCAAGGGTCTTTAAGGAGTCCAGAAACTCACTGACCTTTTATAAACACACACTGATTACAAGCAAACAGATCACAGGTGAAGATGGTTACTTTTAGTAGCCATTCAACCCATTTGTGTCAACTTGTGGGCATGTTATCAGGCCAAAATCTCCAGGATATGTAAACTTTTGATCAGGGTCATTTGGGTAGTTTCTGTTGTCATTATGATTTAAAAAAAGTAAACACAGTTGTTTGACAATAAATGGCTTCACACAACCACTAACCATGAGTGAAAGAAAAGTTTGTGAGTTATCATTCATATTTTCTGACAAATGTCCAGAAAATCACAAATTCTGCTAGGGTATGTAAACTTATGAGCACAACTGTACCTTGTCCAACCGGTGGCTGCCCTGTTATTGTAGCATATACCTCGCCCACCAGTGGCTGCCCTGTTATTGTAGCATATACCTTGCCCCACCAGTGACTGCCCTGTTATTGTAGCATATACAGTACCTTGCCCCACCAGTGGCTGCCCTGCTATTGTAACATATACCTTGTCCCACCGGTGACTGCCCTGTTATTGTAGCATATACCTCGCCCACCAGTGGCTGACCTGTTATTGTAGCATATACCTTGTCCCACCGGTGGCTGCCCTGTTATTGTGGGATATACCTCGCCCACCAGTGGCTGCCCTGTTATTGTAGCATATACCTTGCCCCACCAGTGGCTGCCCTGTTATTGTAGCATATACTGTACCTTGGCCCACCAGTGGCTGCCCTGTTATTGTAGCATATACCTTGCCCCATCAGTGGCTGCCCTGTTATTGTAGTATATACCTTGGATGCAGGGCTGGATTAAGAGTGACATGGGCCTGAAGCTGAAAATGTTCATGGGCCTAATGTGAGATGCGGAGGAGCTGTGATCAGTGTGGGTGTGGAGGGGCAGAGCCACGTGGGTGTCTACACCTCCTATACTATCAAACCCACTGTTTCCCTAAGTACATCAAAAACACAAAAAAAATGCATATATTTCTGAGAAAACTAGAAAAACTATCTTAATAGTTATGATTTATGGCTGATAGTGTTGCCAGCTGGGTGGCTGGTCATCATCATGCTGCCATTATGATGGGCCTATTTTTATGGGAAGGCCTGGAACTGGAGCTCCATCCGCCCATTGTTAATCTGGCCCTGCTTGGATGAGATGCTTGCCAAATCACATTAGCGACAACATTTATTTGAGCTAAGCATACTTCATGTATGTCTATTTAGAAATGGATGATGTGGCAATCCTATTTTGTTGTATCCACTGTATATGTATATATATATATATATATATATATATATATATATATTTTTTATTTTTTTGTAGGTTTCACATCTTTTGCTTATTTTTTCACATTTAGATAGTGTGTAATAAGAAAGTGGGAACATCTTTAATCAGTTTTTATTCAGAAGTGCCTTGAATGTAATGCCATGCTACTGTTAGACTGTATGGAGGAAAATGATAATGTAGATGGAATCTGGAAACCCATTTTATTGAAAAGAAACAAATATTCTTGTATTCTATAAAAAGTAGTTTATACTTTCCAGCTTAATGATGTGTCATCTCTTTCTTTTTGGTGATGTTGCTTTTACATTTATTATTTGTTTGGTTTAATGTAAATTGTCTGTTTTAAACAACTAATTAAAATTGGCTTTTCTGGAGCAAGACATTTGCTCCGTTTTATTAAAAACTGCCACACTGTTTATTTAATACAATCTTACTGTACTTCCATTTTTAAGTTGATACATATAAATATATCATTGTTTATATTATAGGAATAAGAGGAAAAGTTGTTTAGTATTACATACTGATTGAAAATGTATCTGTAGGTTTGCAGTAATATTGAAGCAAACATATTTTCTGCCTCCACCATTTGATGTGAACAGAAAATTTTTTGGTTTCTTTTCACCTTCCTATCAAACATTTACAAACCGTTCATTCCATAGGGACAGTACTGAAAAATGGCTCAGAGGGCAGTATTATTTCTGGGTATACAGTTGACAATAAATGCATTTTACCTTGCATTCTACAATATACAAATATATTACCAGATAACCCATATTTCAGGGCACTTAACACAGGGGGCACGCCCCCATTCCTCTGGCCCTTCACATCTTGTCAGCACCGCCCCCACTTATCCAGCAGTGCAAGTGCAGTAGTATGCTCTGGGGGTGGGTGGGAGGTGTTTAGATTATGTATATTAAATTTATACCAATGGTATAGATTAGAGTTAAACTAATGGTTTAGTAATGCATGAGTACTGTTTATAATTCCACACAATTTAGACAACTTAAACAAATTTAAAATATACAGTCTCTGTACTACACACTGGCGTTGGACTCAGGAGGACTCTCTGTGTCTCTCCAGTTCTGAATGCTGTCAATCTAGCCTGCTGTATGGGAAAGGGGGGGGGGTGCTCTCCCCCCTTCTATCTTTCCTCTAGCTGGGAAGCTTTGTTGACAACTCTTGAAACCTGATATCATACCTCCCAACTGTCCTACTTTTAGCGGGACAGACCCGTTTTTATGAGACTGTCCCTCTATCCACCCGCGTGCCACAGTGTCCCATGGGCGGTAAAAGTTTGAGTGGGAGAACTGTCACCACTACACTGCATAGCAGCAGTGTGTGAATAGATGCTGCACTATGCAAGGAGTGCAAGGAGAGGCTGGGGGCAACTTAGCATCTCCAAGACTGCTGAGCATGCACCCACAGGTATGTAAATGGGTGTGCCCTTTCTAGCTAGACTCTGCTCCTGTTTGGATGAGCATGAAGAATCCTGTTTCAGCAAATAGTAAAGTTGGTAGGTACAGATATGTCCATATTCATTTTTGCTGCAGTCATGCTAAACAGCCAATCTTGGCATGCCAGGTCACATGAGAATTTTCTAGTCTCCGCTTCTTTTTTGCTGAAAATGCATTTTAGAAATAATGCAATGTGCACGAGGAGAATGTGCTGATTAATTTGATATATGACACTTATATGTCTGTGTGTGACTGAGGGGTCTATTTACTAAACTTTGGATAGAGATAAAGTGGATGGAGATAAAGTACCAGCCAACCAGCTCCTAACTGCCATTTTCTTAATCCCAACCTGTGACATGTCAGTTAGGAGCTGATTAGCTGGTACTTTATCTCTATCCACTTTAGCTCCATCCAAGGCGTAGTAAATAAACCCTTGTGTCTCTGAATCTATACACACAGTGCTACAATGTAGCAGTCGCAGCTCTTTCCAATACAAGTTCTGTTCTGCTATATATATATATATATATATATATATATACAGATGGGTCCTCCGTTATCTTGGCTGGCTGAGGCGTTAGTCACGATAGGGCATATGCATCTTACCGGGGTGCAGGTAGGCGCGCCTAGTCACAGAGAGGTGCGCCTAGTCGCAGGGAGACGCACAGAGCGTTTGTCGTTACCTTTAAGTGTAATGCATGCGATCATCCACCAGATGTCGCTTTTTACAATCACCACTGCGCATGCTTGTGGTCTCCCGTAAAATACAATACTGAAACACATAGTAAGAACTACTTTACTAGTGCGTCTCATTACGCTACATTATTTCATACAGTATATAACAGTATACAGTACAGACGCAAATAGTACAGCATATGCAGATGCAAAAAAAACGTGATAAAGCCACAGTATGGTCCATTTACAGTACTTTAGGAATATGTGAGCGTCCAAGTCAGATAAATCAACATAAAACCAGTAGTGTACACAGACGCAAACAGACGCGTTACATGCACATTGTTGCCTATTGATGTTAGGGATATTGTATGTTAGCGTCCTAATCCCGTAGCCATTACGGCATAATCAAAGCCAATGGATTTATTGATCTGTCAGCGGCGAAGTGTTCGAGTGGCGAAGTGTTCCGCTTCCTATGCTTAGATTCCCGGGTTCGATTCCTAAAGTACGAATGCATGTTAGTTTCTTCCAGACACTTTATTATTATTATTTTTTTTTATATCTATCGTACTGTAGTATACTTTCACATTCAATACAAGTGTGCACACAAGTTTTACATAAAGCAGGGCAAAGCTGCAGTAGCGTTTCTACTGTTAAGGTTCTATGCACCGCACGGTACACATACAATTCTGTAGCAGGGCAGACTCAATTGAAATGGCTACCGCCTGTGACTCCTTGCCCCATGGAGGCACTCGGCTATGAAGCAAGTAACAGCACAGGTTTTGCAGGCTATGGGCCGATGCTGAAGAAGCGTCACAATCCCCTAGCTAAAATACACAGGGGCGATAGGGATAAGTGAGCTCTATGCAAATTACGGTACACCGGACTTGATCGCATAGCAAACTGACAAAATGTCCGCTGCCCGTGAACCCTCACCTCGTGGCAGCGCTTGGGTATGGAGCAGGGACGTGCAGTCAGGGGAGGCAGGGGAGGCAGTGCCTCCCCTGTCATTAATGATTCAAATAATACAAAGAAGATACTTATGACACAGATTTTGTGTCATAAGTATATTTGTATTATTTTAATCATTTTTATCCTGTTAAAATCCGTGTTTCGGAGGCACCGCTCCTCCCACTGACAACGGAAAAGTGCCAGAAGCGGGGGGCGGGGCCAAACTGCAGGGAGTAAAATCCCATTGAAAAAAAGTCCTGCAAGCGGCACTGGTATAAGTGCCGCTTTGACAGGGGCGTGCTTTCAGCCCATATGAAAGCACGCCCCTGTCACTGTGAAGGAGGTGATTGGGCAGTGGTGGATCCGGGGTGTGCACTGCTAAGCTGAGCTCCCGGTCCCCAGCCGTGCAGACAAGCTCCGTCTGAGCGCCTGCTCTGCCTGCATGTGATGCTGGGGCACTGGGAGCTAAGCTCCCAGACCTCAACACCCTGCACCCGGTCTCCCTGTGTGCCGCACACTCAGATGCAGCGGGTTCGTCCTCCCCCCGCCGTCTCATTTCCCGGCTCCCTGACAGCGACTCAGCCACTCTCCCGATGTTACTGCCAGTGCCATCTGAACTCACTGCATGAGGATCTCTAACAGACCAGACGAGGAGAGAAGTCAAGAAGACTTCTTAGGGTTAGTACTGGGGTCAGGGGTGCAGCAGGGTCCATAGCGGAGGGAGACGGGGGTGGGGGGGCGGATTTAAACAGGAAAATAAAGAAAATATACACTCTGGAGTGTCTGAATATAATATATATATATATATATATATATATATAGATATATATAAAATACAAAAATAAATAAATAAAAATAAATAAATGAAATACAGTGCACATGGTGGGGGTTGGGGGCGGAACAGTAAATAACTTATTGAAGAAGGCTGGAGCACACTCAGGAACATACAAGATGGGGGCCCCCACACTGCCCCAAACATTGGCCCCCGGTGTTTTATCACGACTGCTTCTGGGAGGAGGATCAGCATTGCGGACGTGATGTACTATGCTGCAACGCTTCTGGTAAGGGGTGTGGTAGCAGGGTGCTGGTGGCAGCAGGTATCTGGTTGGTGGGTCATTTTTAATGGTTAAGGAAAATACAGATTTGGGGAACATTAAAAAGCATATAAAAAAGGATTAGCACAATACAGAAGATGGGAAGGGAGACAGCACAATAAAGGAAATATAGATGAGGGAGCACTACACAGGACATATTGGTGGAGCACATACAGTTATAGAAACATAGACATAGAGGGACGCAAACAGACATAACGTGCTACATACGGACATAGAGGAGCACAAACAAACAGACACATATGGACATACATGAGCACATACAGACATAGGCACATACAGACATAGCGTGCCACATACGGACATAGAGAAGCACAAACATAGACACATACGGACATACACGAGCGCATACAGACATAGCGTTCCACATACGGACATAGAGGAGCACATACAGACATAGCGTGCCACATACGGACATAGACACATATGGGCATACAGGAGCACATATAGACATAGGCACATATAGACATAGTGTGCCACATACGAACATAGAAGAGTACAAATAGACACATACGGACATAGAGGAGCACATACAGATATAGCGTGGCACATACGGACTTAAAGGAGCACAAACAGACACATACGGACATACAGGAGCACATATGGTTATAGGCACATACGGACATACAGGAGCACATATGGATATAGGCACATATGGACATACAGGAGCACATACAGACATAGCGTGCCACAAATGGACGTAGTGGAGCACATACAGACAGCGTGCCACATATGGACATAGAGGAGCACAAACAGACATACAGGAGCACATACAGACATACAGGAGCACATACGGACATAGGCATATACGGACATACAGGAGCACATATGGACATAGGCACATACAGACATAACGTGCTACATACGGACATAGAGGAGCACAAACAGACATAGGCACTTACAGGAGCACATACGGACATAGGCACATACGGACATACAGGAGCACATACAGACATAGGCACATACAAACATAGCGTGCCACCCTCTCCCTGGCGTCATGCTCTTCCTGTCACCCTCTCCCTGGCGTCACCCACTCCCTGTCACCCACAGCTGTCACTCTCTCTCTGGCGTCACGCTCTCCCTGTCACCAACTGCTGGCTATTTTGTTGTCCAGAACTTCCATTAACTTAATAGTGCCACACCCACGGTGCTATTAAGTTAATGGAAGCCTTGGACAACAAAATTGCATTCATGTTCTCCTCCCACTCTCTCCCCAGTCCCAAACACAACTTTTTTCTTCTATAAAAATGTACAATATATTAGCCGCCTGCTCATCACATGTTTGATAAGCAGGCAGGCTGCGGGCATTGGTGGCAGCATCGGACTGAGATGCGAATTAGTGGTGGAGGGTCGGGGCAGATGATGGTGGGCGAATTTGTAAGCCATTGGCGGTGGCAGGGGTAGCGGGCATCCGCTCAAGGGCAGTAGCGGGCTTTGTCGGTAGGGGTCATTGGCGGGATTCGGCGGACATTATGGCTGCAGTGCCTCACCAGCAACTGACCTCACCGCACGCCACTGGTATGGAGCGAGCGACGGCATAGGTTTTGCAGGCTATGGGCCAATGCTGAGGGAGCGTCATAATCCCCTAGCTAAAATACACATGGGCGATAGGGATAAGCGAGCTCTATGCACATAACAATACACTGGACTCGATTGTATAGCAGTGACAAAATGTCCGAGACACGTGAACCCCCGCCTTTTGGCAGCTCTCAGCTATGGAGTGAGCGACGGCATAGGTTTTGCTGACTATGGGCCAATGCTGAGGGAGCGTCACAATCCCCTAGCTAAAATACACAGGTGCGATAGGGATAAGCGAGCTCTATGCACATAACGATACACCAGACTCGATCATATAGCAGTGACAAAATGTCCGAGGTACGTGAACCCCCCGCCTTGTAGCAGCACTCAGCTATGGAGCGAGCGACGGCATAGGTTTTGCAGACTATGGGCCAATGCTGAGGGTTCGTCACAATCCCCTAGCTAAAATACACAGGGGCGATAGGGATAAGCGAGATCTATGCACATAATGATACAACGGACTCAATCGTATAGCAGTGACAAAATGTTTGAGGCCCGTGAACCCCCACCACGTGGCAGCACTCAGCTATGGAGTGAGCGACAGCATACTGTAGGTTTTGCATGCTATGGTCCAATGCTGAAGGAGCGTCACAATCCCCTAGCTAAAATACAGTACAAAGGGGCGATATGGATAAGCGAGGTCTATGCACATAACAATACACCAGACTCGATCACATCACAAAGTGACAAAATGTCTGAGGCACGTGAACCCCCACATTGTGGCAGCACTCAGCTATGGGGCGAGCAACGGCATAGGTTTTGCAGACTATGGGCCAATCCTGAGGGAGCGTCACAATCCCCTAGCTAAAATACACAGGGGCAATGAAGTCCCGTAGAATGATCAATTGATAAATACTATATAGTGTACAGTATACAGACGCAAAACTAGGAGTTTAAGCAACAGTGTGGTCTATTGAAGTCAGGGATACAGTACAGTAAGTGAGCGGCCAAGTCCGCTAGCCATTAGGGCTTAATCTAAAACCAATGTCAAGGGATCACTGCTTACTGTACATTTAGACATGAGCTTGTGTATCTGTCATGAGGGTTTTTTTTTCCCTGACACTATTTTTTTTCTATTGTAATATACAGAGCCAGCCCTAGGCATAGGCAAACTAGGCAAATTGGGCACGAGCAGCTTCTGCTGATTAAAATGATATGCAGCATGCCTATATTCTGTGTGTGACTGCGGCTCTATGAAAGTAAATATGAAAATTGAAATATGAAATGCATTACTAATGTGCGGCATTATGTGTATAAGGTGTACTACAGTACTTTGTGGCGTAATGTAAAGAAAGGGCACTACTGCGTGGTCTAATGTTAATAAAGAGCAATATGGTGTGGTGTAATGTGAATACGGGGCACTACTGTGAGGAGCAATGTGGTACTACTACGTGATGTAACGAGAATAAGAGACACTCTTGCATGATATAATGTGAATAAAGTTGCAGTACTGTGTTGTATAATTTCAACTGGGGGTATTATTGTGTGGCCATGCCCCTTCACAGCAAGAACATTCACCGTTTTGGGCTGGCACTGAATGTGCACACTGTTCCTATTTAAAATACAGGGGATAGGAGCACCAAAATGAGGACTGCTCTAGGTGAGGGGTAATGGTGTTGGGAAAGGGGTACAGGGTCAGAGGCGGAACTAGCATCTGTGCAAGGGGGCATCAGCCAAAATCTAGCCTTAGGCATCATATTGGTTAGGGACGGCTCTGGGAATATACTGTACTGTACTGTACTGTTACTGTACTTTGCAATCAATAGAGATACTGTTTGCACACAGATTTTACATGAATCAGGGCAATGCTGCAGGAGTGTCTCATTACGCTATCTAAAATACACAATGACTATGGGTGGGGATACAGTAAGTGAGTTCTGTCACCATAAGCTGTCTGCTGTGTATAGCAGATTTCCGTCTGGGATGCATTTGTGTTTATAATAGGAAAAAAACATTTTACTGTACATTTAGTGTATACAGTACCTCTCCCCCATAGCGGCACATCATACTGTACATTTACCCCCATGTACTGTAGCATACCATGCTGTATAATGGAATATTTTATTGGAAAAGCATCAATATTAATGTAAAAAAAGTCTTTATTGCAACATCCGATTTCATGTACTGTACTGATCAAAAATGTACAGTACTCTATTATTCAGGACTTATAAAACTGTAAAGAACTGTTCATACACATCAATAACAGTACTACTGTATAGTATAATGTATAATATTGTACATTAGCTTATGCAATGTTCAGACAAAGGCAATTTTATAAACATTTTTAATAATGCATCAATTAAAATTTTATACAGAAAATACAATACAGAACTACATATTTGTGGCTTGACCATTTCTTTCAACTATAACAGGTAATACTTTATACAGGTGATTTATATAATTATTACAATGTTCAGGTGTGAGTACTTCTAGACAAAAATTCTGGATCCCATCTAACAGCTGCTGTTTTGTTGTTGGCTTCTCAACACTCCTAATGTATCTCTTCAATTGAGCCCACACTAATTCAATTGGATTCATGTCTGGTGATCTTAAAAGAAAAGTACAGAAAAAAATGCTTGTTAATTAATGAAGTTAAAAAGAGAAAATAAAACATACAGTATTGTACTGTTCATTAAACAAAAAATAAATTTACAGTACTAGAGTGCTATCCAAAATTTTACTTGTACAGTATTAAAAGAATACTCACTCTGGTGGTGTGCATTCCCAATTAATACCTTTCTCTTCCATAAATTTGGCTGAGGCAGAGTGTTTAGGGTCATTGTCTTGGAATATCCTGTGATGAGATGGGTAATATTTATTCACGAATGGCACCATACAGCCCTCTACTATTTTTTCTTGGAAGAATTGCTTATCCATGATCCCTACAGAAATAAAAAAATGTTGTTCATTAATAAGCAACTCATTTTACTGTGCAGTTACATGTACTGTACAGTACAGCATGTATTTTTACAGAACACAGGCACAGAATAAGGTATAGTACCTTCCAAAAATAATAGGGAACCAGTTCCTAATTGTGATATGCCTCCTCATACATGGACCTTTAATAGATGCTTTGGGCGTGGTTTTAATGAGATATGGTGACATTTCAGGAATGACATTCTGGAGAACTGCTCAACAGCAACAGACGATTAGTCTGTGGAAATTACATCATGAAATGTTTCACCACTCTCAATCCATCGCCATGCCTGTTCAACTCTCTTTTCTTTTTTCACATCTCTTATCATGGGAGATATCCTGTGAAGAGCCAAAAATAATTAATCAGATACAGTAATGAAAGAAATTACAGTATAAACAGTAGACTGTATGTACAGAATACTGTACTGTATATCTACTGTATACATTATACTGTATATACATTACAGTATATACACAGTACTGTATAGATATATACACACACACACACACACACACACACACACACACAGTACAGTATATATGTATATATATTAGTGATGTGCACAGGAAATTTTTCGGGTTTTGTGTTTTGGTTTTGGGTTCGGTTCCGCGGCCGTGTTTTGGGTTCGGACGCGTTTTGGCAAAACCTCACCGGAAATTTTTTTTGTCGGATTCGGGTGTGTTTTGGATTCGGGTGTTTTTTTCAAAAAACACTAAAAAACAGCTTAAATCATAGAATTTGGGGGTCATTTTAATCCCATAGTATTATTAACCTCAATAACCATAATTTCCACTCATTTTCAGTCTATTCTGAAACCTCGCAATATTATTTTTAGTCCTAAAATTTGCACCGAGGTCACTGGATGGCTAAGCTAAGCGACACAAGTGGCCGACACAAACACCTGGCCCATCTAGGAGTGGCACTGCAGTGTCAGGCAGGATGGCACTTCAAAAAAATAGTCCCCAAACAGCACATAATGCAAAGAAAAAAAGAGGCGCAATGAGGTAGCTGTGTGACTAAGCTAAGCGACCCTAGTGGCCGACACAAACACCTGGCCCATCTAGGAGTGGCACTGCAGTGTCAGACAGGATGGCACTTGAAAAAAATAGTCCCCAAACAGCACATGATGCAAAGAAAAAAAGAGGCGCAATGAGGTAGCTGTGTGACTAAGCTAAGCGACCCTAGTGGCCGACACAAACACCTGGCCCATCTAGGAGTGGCACTGCAGTGTCAGACAGGATGGCCCTTCAAAAAAATACTCCCCAAACAGCACATGATGCAAAGAAAAATGAAAGAAAAAAGAGGTGCAAGATGGAATTGTCCTTGGGCCCTCCCACCCACCCTCAGGGCCGGACTGGGACTAAAAATAGGCCCTGGCATTTTTGAAGCACACAGGCCCACCTCTGTGACTCCTCCCCTTACTATTCCTGACTCCTCCCACTTATTAGTCTATGTTCTTACAAATATAATTAATATTCTAACAACATACAGGCGTACATCATTCTCTATTAAAATATACACAACCAGTGGTTGAAGTGGAAATTTTTAAGTGGGGGTATGGAAATGTGAGGTTTGTAATGAAGCGTGCGCCTAAGGCGCGCGCGCTCCGGAAAAGGGGGCGTGGTCACTCAAAGGGGGCGTGGCCTTCAGTGTAGTTTACACACTTATACGCATTATGCACCACAATAGTAGGACCCCTTATACTATCTAGTACTGCTGCCCCTTTCACATTATACCACACAGTATGAGCCAAAATTCACATTACAGCACCCAGTATGAGCCGAAATTTACATTATATGCCCCCGATAGTGCAGTGCCAGGTATACAAATGCCCCCACAGTGCCAGGTATACAAATGCCCCCACAGTGCCAGGTATACAAATGCCCCCAAAGTGCCAGGTAAACAATTGCCCCCACAGTGACAGGTAAACAATTGCCCCCACAGTGCCAGGTATACATATGCCCCCACAGTGCCAGATCCACAAATGCCCCCCACAGTGCCAGGTATACAAATGCCCCCACAGTGCCAGGTATACAAATGCCCCCACAGTGCCAGATCCACAAATGCCCCCACAGTGCCAGGTATACAAATGCCCCCACAGTGCCAGGTATACAGATGCCCCCACAGTGCAAGGTATACAGATGCCCCCACAGTGCCATGTATACAGATGCCCCCACAGTGCCAGGTAAACATTTGCCCCCACAGTGCAAGGTACACAAATGCCCCACAGTGCCAGCCAATTGCCCCCACAGTGCAAGGTATACAAATGCCCCCACAGTGCCAGGTATACAGATGCCCCCACAGTGCAAGGTATACAGATGCCCCCACAGTGCCATGTATACAGATGCCCCCACAGTGCCAGGTAAACAATTGCCCCCACAGTGCCAGGTAAACAATTGCCCCCACAGTGCAAGGTATACAAATGCCCCACAGTGCAAGCCAATTGCCCCCACAGTGCAAGGTATACAAATGCCCCCACAGTGCCAGGTATACAGATGCCCCCACAGTGCAAGGTATACAGATGCCCCCACAGTGCCATGTATACAGATGCCCCCACAGTGCCAGGTAAGCAAATGCCCCCACAGTGCCAGGTATACAAATGCCCCACAGTGCCAGCCAATTGCCCCCACAGTGCCAGGTATACAATTGCCCCCACAGCAGCCAGTGCTGCAGCTGCTTACCGCTGCTACACTGCTGCTGCTGCTGCTCCTCCTCCTCCGGGCTGTGAGGGACGGGGGTGAGAGTGCCGGGCACCCGCCAGCACGGCTGTGTCTGGCGCGGCAGCGTATAGCGTTCAAACCAGCCGCCGGTTCGTGAGCCAATCAGAGCTCGCGGACCGGCGGCTTCTGATTGGCTGCCGGTCCGCGAGCTCTGATTGGCTCACGAACCGGCGGCTGCTTTGAAGTCCGCTATACGCGCCGCGCCAGACACAGCCGTGCTGGCGGGCGCCCGGCGCTCTCACCCCCGTCCCTCACAGCTCTCCAATCCTGACAGCTGAGACGCGCTGCCGCCGGACTGAGCGGCAGCGCGTCTCAGTGACCGCTGGACCAGGCCACGTGGCCATCGGCCCTTCTGGCATTTGCCAGAAGTGCCAGATGGCCAGTCCGGCCCTGCCCACCCTTATGTTGTATAAACAGGACATGCACACTTTAACGAACCCATCATTTCAGCGACAGGGTCTGCCACACGACTGTGAATGAAATGACTGGTTGGTTTGGGCCCCCACCAAAAAAGAAGCAATCAATCTCTCCTTGCACAAACTGGCTTTACAGAGGCAAGATGTCCACCTCATCATCATCGTCCGATTCATCACCCCTTTCACTGTGTACATCCCCCTACTCACAGATTATTAATTCGTCCCCACTGAAATCCACCATCTCAGGTCCCCGTGTACTTTCTGGAGGCAATTGCTGCTGGTGAATGTCTCCACGGAGGAATTGATTATAATTCATTTTAATGAACATCATCTTCTCCACATTTTTCTGGAAGTAACCTCGTACGCCGATTGCTGACAAGGTGAGCGGCTGCACTAAACACTCTTTCGGAGTACACACTGGAGGGAGGGCAACTTAGGTAAAATAAAGCCAGTTTCTGCAAGGGCCTCCAAATTGCCTCTTTTTCCTGCCAGTATACGTACGGACTGTCTGACGTGCCTACTTGGATGCGGTCACTCATATAATCCTCCACCATTCTTTCAATGGTGAGAGAATCATATGCAGTGACAGTAGACGACATGTCAGTAATCGTTGGCAGGTCCTTCAGTCCGGACCAGATGTCAGCACTCGCTCCAGACTGCCCTGCATCACCGCCAGCGGGTGGGCTCGGAATTCTTAGCCTTTTCCTCGCACCCCCAGTTGCGGGAGAATGTGAAGGAGGAGCTGTTGACGGGTCACGTTCCGCTTGACTTGACAATTTTCTCACCAGCAGGTCTTTGAACCCCTGCAGACTTGTGTCTGCCGGAAAGAGAGATACAACGTAGGTTTTAAATCTAGGATCGAGCACGGTGGCCAAAATGTAGTGCTCTGATTTCAACAGATTGACCACCCGTGAATCCTGGTTAAGCGAATTAAGGGCTCCATCCACATGTCCCACATGCCTAGCGGAATCGCTCTGTTTTAGCTCCTCCTTCAATGTCTCCAGCTTCTTCTGCAAAAGCCTGATGAGGGGAATGACCTGACTCAGGCTGGCAGTGCCTGAACTGACTTCACGTGTGGCAAGTTCAAAGGGTTGCAGAACCTTGCACAACGTTGAAATCATTCTCCACTGCGCTTGAGACAGGTGCATTCCACCTCCTTTGCCTATATAGTGGCCAGATGTATAGGCTTGAATGGCCTTTTGCTGCTCCTCCATCCTCTGAAGCATATAGAGGGTTGAATTCCACCTCGTTACCACCTCTTGCTTCAGATGATGGCAGGGCTGGTTCAGGTATTTTTGGTGGTGCTCCAGTCTTCTGTACGCGGTGCCTGAACGCCGAAAGTGGCCCACAATTCTTCGGGCCACCGACAGCATCTCTTGCACGCCCCTGTCGTTTTTTAAATAATTCTGCACCACCAAATTCAAGGTATGTGCAAAACATGGGACATGCTGGAATTTGCCCAGATGTAATGCACGCACAATATTGCTGGCGTTGTCCGATGTCACAAATCCCCAGGAGAGTCCAATTGGGGTAAGCCATTCTGCGATGATCTTCCTCAGTTGCCGTAAGAGGTTTTCAGCTGTGTGCGTATTCTGGAAAGCGGTGATACAAAGCGTAGCCTACCTAGGAATGAGTTGCCGTTTGCGAGATGCTGCTACTGGTGCCGCCGCTGCTGTTCTTGCTGCGGGAGGCAATACATCTACCCAGTGGGCTGTCACAGTCATATAGTCCTGAGTCTGCCCTGCTCCACTTGTCCACATGTCCGTGGTTAAGTGGACATTGTGTACAACTGCATTTTTTAGGACACTGGTGAGTCTTTTTCTGAGGTCTGTGTACATTTTCGGTATCGCCTGCCTAGAGAAATGGAACCTAGATGGTATTTGGTACCGGGGACACAGTACCTCAATCAAGTCTCTAGTTGGCTCTGAATTAACGATGGATACCGGAACCACGTTTCTCACCGCCCAGGCTGCCAAGGCCTCAGTAATCCGCTTTGCAGCAGGATGACTGCTGTGATATTTCATCTTCCTCGCAAAGGACTGTTGGACAGTCAATTGCTTACTGGAAGTAGTACAAGTGGTCTTCCGACTTCCCCTCTGGGATGACGATCGACTCCCAGCAGCAACAACAGCAGCGCCAGCAGCAGTAGGCGTTACACTCAAGGATGCATCGGAGGAATCCCAGGTAGGAGAGGACTCGTCAGACTTGCCAGTGACATGGCCTGCAGGACTATTGGCTTTCCTGGGTAAGGAGGAAATTGACACTAGGGAGTCGGTGGTGTGGTTTGCAGGAGCTTGGTTACATGAGGAAGGGATTTAGTGGTCAGTGGACTGCTTCCGCTGTCACCCAAAGTTTTTGAACTTGTCACTGACTTATGATGAATGCGCTGCAGGTGACGTATAAGGGAGGATGTTCCGAGGTGGTTAACGTCCTTACCCCTACTTATTACAGCTTGACAAAGGCAACACATGGCTTGACACCTGTTGTCCGCATTTGTGTTGAAATAATTCCACACCGAAGAGCTGATTTTTTTTGTATTTTGACCAGGCATGTCAAGGGCCATATTCCTCCCACGGACAACAGGTGTCTCCCCGGGTGCCTGACTTAAACAAACCACCTCACCATCAGAATCCTCCTTGTCAATTTCCTCCCCAGCGCCAGCAACACCCATGTCTTCATCCTGGTGTACTTCAACACTGACATCTTCAATCTGACTATCAGGAACTGGACTGCGGGTGCTCCTTCCAGCACTTGCAAGGGGCGTGCAAATGGTGGAAGGCGCAAGCTCTTCCCGTCCAGTGTCGGGAAGGTCAGGCATCGCAACCGACACAATTGGACTCTCCTTGGGAATTTGTGATTTCGAAGAACGCACAGTTCTTTGCTGTGCTTTTGCCAGCTTAAGTCTTTTCTTTTTTCTAGCGAGAGGATGAGTGCTTCCATCCTCATGTGAAGCTGAACCACTAGCCATGAACATAGGCCAGGGCCTCAACCGTTCCTTGCCACTCCGTGTCGTAAATGGCATATTGGCAAGTTTACGCTTCTCCTCAGACGCTTTTAATTTTGATTTTTGAGGCATTTTACTGATCTTTTGTGTTTTGGATTTTACATGCTCTGTACTATGACAATGGGCATCAGCCTTGGCAGACGACGTTGATGGCATTTCATCGTCTCGGCCATGACTAGTGGCAGCAGCTTCAGCATGAGATGGAAGTGGATCTTGATCTTTCCCTATTTTTTTAACCTCCACATTTTTGTTCTCCATATTTTAATGCGCACAACTAAAAGCCACCACAGGTATACAATGTAGATGGATGGATAGTATACTTTATGGATAACGAGTCACGACACAGAGGTAGGTACAGCAGTGGCCTACCGTACTGCTATATACAGTATAATGGACCTGGTGGACACTGTCAGCAGACTGCTAAACTACTAGTATAAAAAAAAAGCCACCACAGGTATACAATGTAGATGGATGGATAGTATACTTTATGGATGACGAGTGACGACACAGAGGTAGGTACAGCAGTGGCCTACCATACTGCTATATACAGTATAATGGACCTGGTGGACACTGTCAGCAGACTGCTAAACTACTAGTATAAAAAAAGAAGAAGCCACCACAGGTATACAATGTAGATGGATGGATAGTATACTTTATGGATAACGAGTGACGACACAGAGGTAGGTACAGCAGTGGCCTACCGTACTGCTATATACAGTAGAATGGACCTGGTGGACACTGTCAGCAGACTGCTAAACTACTAGTATAAAAAAAAAAGCCACCACAGGTATACAATGTAGATGGATGGATAGTATACTTTATGGATAACGAGTGACGACACAGAGGTAGGTACAGCAGTGGCCTACCGTACTGCTATATACAGTATAATGGACCTGGTGGACACTGTCAGCAGACTGCTAAACTACTAGTATAAAAAAAAAAGCCACCACAGGTATACAATGTAGATGGATGGATAGTATACTATTAGTTTATGGATGACGAGTGACGACACAGAGGCAGGTACAGCAGTGGCCTACCGTACTGCTATATACAGTATAATGGACCTGGTGGACACTGTCAGCAGACTGCTAAACTACTAGTATAAAAAAAAAGGCCACCACAGGTATACAATGTAGATGGATGGATAGTATACTTTATGGATGACGAGTGACGACACAGAGGTAGGTACAGCAGTGGCCTACCGTACTGCTATATACAGTATAATGGACCTGGTGGACACTGTCAGCAGACTGCTAAACTACTAGTATAAAAAAAAAAGCCACCACAGGTATACAATGTAGATGGATGGATAGTATACTTTATGGATGACGAGTGACGACACAGAGGTAGGTACAGCAGTGGCCTACCTTACTGCTATATACAGTATAATGGACCTGGTGGACACTGTCAGCAGACTGCTAAACTACTAGTATAAAAAAAAAAAGCCACCACAGGTATACAATGTAGATGGATGGATAGTATACTATTACTTTATGGATGACGAGTGACGACACAGAGGCAGGTACAGCAGTGGCCTACCGTACTGCTATATACAGTATAATGGACCTGGTGGACACTGTCAGCAGACTGCTAAACTACTAGTATAAAAAAAAAAGCCACCACAGGTATACAATGTAGATGGATGGATAGTATACTTTATGGATGACGAGTGACGACACAGAGGTAGGTACAGCAGTGGCATACCGTACTGCTATATACAGTATAATGGACCTGGTGGACACTGTCAGCAGACTGCTAAACTACTAGTATAAAAAAAAAAAGCCACCACAGGTATACAATGTAGATGGATGGATAGTATACTTTATGGATGACGAGTGATGACACAGAGGTAGGTACAGCAGTGGCCTACCGTACTGCTATATACAGTATAATGGAACTGGTGGACACTGTCAGCAGACTGCTAAACTACTAGTATAAAAAAAAGCCACCACAGGTATACAATGTAGATGGATGGATAGTATACTTTATGGATGACGAGTGACGACACAGAGGTAGGTACAGCAGTTGCCTACCGTACTGCTATATACAGTATAATGGACCTGGTGGACACTGTCAGCAGACTGCTAAACTACTAGTATAAAAAAAAAGCCACCACAGGTATACAATGTAGATGGATGGATAGTATACTTTATGGATGACGAGTGACGACACAGAGGTAGGTACAGCAGTGGCATACCGTACTGCTATATACAGTATAATGGACCTGGTGGACACTGTCAGCAGACTGCTAAACTACTAGTATAAAAAAAAAAGCCACCACAGGTATACAATGTAGATGGATGGATAGTATACTTTATGGATGACGAGTGATGACACAGAGGTTGGTACAGCAGTGGCCTACCGTACTGCTATATACAGTATAATGGAACTGGTGGACACTGTCAGCAGACTGCTAAACTACTAGTATAAAAAAAAGCCACCACAGGTATACAATGTAGATGGATGGATAGTATACTTTATGGATGACGAGTGACGACACAGAGGTAGGTACAGCAGTTGCCTACCGTACTGCTATATACAGTATAATGGACCTGGTGGACACTGTCAGCAGACTGCTAAACTACTAGTATAAAAAAAAGCCACCACAGGTATACAATGTAGA